>NC_057801.1:20117877-20118351 GCF_018294505.1 Triticum aestivum | reverse complement strand
CACCGCACGCGGACTCTGATTGTTTGATGGCTACAACTATATATCTAATTAAGGCGTGTCTGCAATGTCGTAAAGTGTTGTATCTAATTAAGGATAGTTATTGGAATTGTAACAGGTTTCTTAGATTTGCACAGCCTGCCATGTGGCATGGCTCGAGCGATGAGGGCATCTCATGTGTTAACCGACAAATTTGCTCCGGCATCTGTCCATGAACAGAGGAGACACGTCCAAGGATACTGATGCGGGAGCTGTCCATCCAACAGAACCCGCATACATTTCAACCTCTGTTTGAACTAACCGGACGGAATTAATGCAAACACAACAGATTTCATATAAAGAGGACGAAATTCGTTACATTTCCGACATACTTTAACTAAAAGCGGAGCTCGTCCAACTCAAGAGGTATAATTTTGAACATACTTCAACTAATCGACTAGTCTAATGCCGGCTCGGCAGATCTCCATTCCCATGACA
>NC_057801.1:19944832-20117867 GCF_018294505.1 Triticum aestivum | reverse complement strand
CACTTGTAGCTTCTTGCTAACAATCGATCCGCAACTAACTTCTGGCTAACAATCGATCCTTCCCTGGACGTACGTGGACGTGTAGTGCTAGGAGTTGTAGCCGGAACAGGACACGCACGTATACAATTACTACCAGCCAATCGATCTATACTTTGATCGATTCAGCGCCCAGCACCGCACGCGGACTCTGATTGTTTGATGGCTACAACTGTATATCTAATTAAGGCGTGTCTGCAATGTCGCAAAGTGTTGTATCTAATTAAGGATAGTTATTGGAATTGTAACAGGTTTCTTAGATTTGCACAGCCTGCCATGTGGCATGGCTCGAGCGATGAGGGCATCTCATGTGCTAACCGATAAATTTGCTCCGGCATCTGTCCACGAATAGAGGAGACCCGTCCAAGGATACTGATGCGGGAGCTGTCCATCCAACAGAACCCGCATACATTTCAACCACTGTTTGAACTAACCGGACGGAATTAATGCAAACACAACGTATTTCATATAAAGAGGATGAAATTCATTACATTTCCGACATACTTTAACTAAAATTGGAGCTCGTCCGACTCTGGAGGTATAATTTTGAACATACTTCAACTAATCGACTAGTCTAATGCCGGCGCGGCAGATCTCCATTCCCATGACATTCCCTGTTTGCAAACTTTTAGAATCCTCAAATTCTAAAAGGAAAAAAAAAGTTATGCTCAAATTTCAGTTTTTTTTGTTTTTTTGTTTTTGTTAAATCTGGTCAAACTATGGTCAAACTACTTATTCAAGAAGTATTAGTGTTAATAAATAATTATTCAAGAATATTAGTGTTTCTAAATAATTATTTAAGTTTTTATGAATTTTGGTCAAATATGGTCTGTCATGTTTGCCGACGCCCGGCGTCGAGCTGCCGTAGTACTTCCGGCGACTGGCGACGGGACGATGAACGACGATGAAGGGAAGCACTTGTAGCTTCTTGCTAACAATCGATCCGCAACTAACTTCTGGCTAACAATCGATCCTTCCCTGGACGTACGTGGACGTGTAGTGCTAGGAGTTGTAGCCGGAACAGGACACGCACGTATACAATTACTACCAGCCGATCGATCTATACTTTGATCGATTCAGCGCTCAGCACCGCACGCGGACTCTGATTGTTTGATGGCTACAACTGTATATCTAATTAAAGCGTGTCTGCAATGTCGCAAAGTGTTGTATCTAATTAAGGATAGTTATTGGAATTGTAACAGGTTTCTTAGATTTGCACAGCCTGCCATGTGGCATGGCTCAAGCGATGAGGGCATCTCATGTGCTAACCGATAAATTTGCTCCGGCATCTGTCCACGAATAGAGGAGACCCGTCCAAGGATACTGATGCGGGAGCTGTCCATCCAACAGAACCCGCATACATTTCAACCACTGTTTGAACTAACCCGACGGAATTAATGCAAACACAACGTATTTCATATAAAGAGGATGAAATTCATTACATTTCCGACATACTTTAACTAAAATTGGAGCTCGTCCGACTCTGGAGGTATAATTTTGAACATACTTCAATTAATCGACTAGTCTAATGCCGGCGCGGCAGATCTCCATTCCCATGACATTCCCTGTTTGCAAACTTTTAGAATCCTCAAATTCTAAAAGGAAAAAAAAGTTATGCTCAAATTTCTGTTTTTTTTGTTTTTTTATTTTTGTTAAATCTGGTCAAACTATGGTCCAACTACTTATTCAAGAAGTATTAGTGTTACTAAATAGTTATTCAAGAATATTAGTGTTTCTAAATAATTATTTAAGTTTTTTTGAATTTTGGTCAAATATGGTCTGTCATGTTTGCCGACGCCCGGCGTCGAGCTGCCGTAGTACTTCCGGCGACTGGCGACGGGACGATGAACGACGATGAAGGGAAGCACTTGTAGCTTCTTGCTAAAAATCGATCCGCAACTAACTTCTGGCTAACAATCGATCCTTCCCTGGACGTACGTGGACGTGTAGTGCAAGGAGTTGTAGCCGGAACAGGACACGCACGTATACAATTACTACCAGCCGATCGATCTATACTTTGATCGATTCAGCGCCCAGCACCGCACGCGGACTCTGATTGTTTGATGGCTACAACTGTATATCTAATTAAGGCATGTCTGCAATGTCGCAAAGTGTTGTATCTAATTAAGGATAGTTATTGGAATTGTAACAGGTTTCTTAGATTTGCACAGCCTGCCATGTGGCATGGCTCGAGCGATGAGGGCATCTCATGTGCTAACCGACAAATTTGCTCCGGCATCTGTCCACGAACAAAGGAGACCCGTTCAAGGATACTGATGCGGGAATTGTCCATCCAACAGAACCCTCATACATTTCAACCACTGTTTGAACTAATCGGACGGAATTAATGCAAACACAACAGATTTCATATAAAGAGGACGAAATTCATTACATTCCCGACATACTTCAACTAAAAGCGGAGCTCGTCCGACTCTGGAGGTATAATTTTGAACATACTTCAACTAATCGACTAGTCTAATGCCGGCGCGGCAGATCTCCATTCCCATGACATTCCCTGTTTGCAAACTTTTAGAATCCTCAAATTCTAAAAGGAAAAAAAAGTTATGCTCAAATTTCAGTTTTTTTTATTTTTTTTATTTTTGTTAAATCTGGTCAAACTATGGTCAAACTACTTATTCAAGAAGTATTAGTGTTACTAAATAATTATTCAAGAATATTAGTGTTTCTAAATAATTATTTATGTTTTTTTTGTTCTGGTCAAATCTGGTCTGTCATGTTTGCCGACGCCCGGCGTCGAGCTGCCGTGGTACTTCCGGCGACTGGCGACGGGACGACGAACGACGATGAAGGGAAGCACTTGTAGCTTCTTGCTAACAATCGATCCGCATTTAGCTTCTGGCTAACAATCGATCCTTCCCTGGACGTACGTGGACGTGTAGTGCTAGGACTTGTAGCCGGAATAGGACACGCACATATACAATTACTACCAGCCAATCGATCTATACTTTGATCGATTCAGCGCCCAACACCGCACGCGGACTCTGATTGTTTGATGGCTACAACTATATATCTAATTAAGGCGTGTCTGCAATGTCGTAAAGTGTTGTATCTAATTAAGGATAGTTATTGGAATTGTAACAGGTTTCTTAGATTTGCACAGCCTGCCATGTGGCATGGCTCGAGCGATGAGGGCATCTCATGTGTTAACCGACAAATTTGCTCCGGCATCTGTCCATGAACAGAGGAGACACGTCCAAGGATACTGATGCGGGAGCTGTCCATCCAACAGAACCCGCATACATTTCAACCTCTGTTTGAACTAACCGGACGGAATTAATGCAAACACAACAGATTTCATATAAAGAGGACGAAATTCGTTACATTTCCGACATACTTTAACTAAAAGCGGAGCTCGTCCAACTCAAGAGGTATAATTTTGAACATACTTCAACTAATCGACTAGTCTAATGCCGGCTCGGCAGATCTCCATTCCCATGACAACCCTGTTTGCAAATTTTTAGAATCCTCAAATTCTAAAAGGAAAAAAAGTTATGCTCAAATTTCAATTTTTTTTGAATTTTTTTATTTTTTGTTAAATCTGGTCAAACTATGGTCAAAATAATTATTCAAGAAGTATTAGTGTTACTAAATAATTATTCAAGAATCTTAGTGTTACTAAATAATTATTTCAGTTTTTTTGAATTTTGGTCAAATCTGGTCTGTCATGTTTGCCGACGCCCGGCGTCGAGCTGCCGTAGTACTTCCGGCGACTTGCGACGGGACGACGAACGATGATGAAGTGAAGCACTTGTAGCTTCTTGCTAACAATCGATCCGCAACTAACTTCTGGCTAACAATCGATCCTTCCCTGGACGTACGTGGACGTGTAGTGCTAGGACTTGTAGCCGGAACAGGACACGCACGTATACAATTACTACCAGCCGATCGATCTATACTTTGATCGATTCAGCACCCAGCACCGCACGCGGACTCTGATTGTTTGATGGCTACAACTGTATATTTAATTAAGGCGTATCTGCAATGTCGCAAAGTGTTGTATCTAATTAAGGATAGTTATTGGAATTGTAATAGGTTTCCTAGATTTGAACAGCCTGCCATGTGGCATGGCTCGAGCGATGAGGGCATCTCAGATGCTAACCGACAAATTTGCTCCGGCATCTGTCCACGAACAGAGGAGACCGTCCAAGGATACTGATGCGGGAGCTGTCCATCCAACAGAACCCGCATACATTTCAACCACTGTTTGAACTAACCGGACGGAATTAATGCAAACACAACGTATTTCATACAAAGAGGACGAAATTCATTACATTTCCGACATACTTCAACTAAAAGCGGACCTCGTCCGACTCTGGAGGTATAATTTTGAACATACTTCAACTAATCGACTAGTCTAATGCCGGCGCGGCAGATCTCCATTCCCATGACATTCCCTGTTTGCAAACTTTTAGAATCCTCAAATTCTAAAAGGAAAAAAAAGTTATGCTCAAATTTCTGTTTTTTTTGTTTTTTTATTTTTGTTAAATCTGGTCAAACTATGGTCCAACTACTTATTCAAGAGGTATTAGTGTTACTAAATAGTTATTCAAGAATATTAGTGTTTCTAAATAATTATTTAAGTTTTTTTGAATTTTGGTCAAATATGGTCTGTCATGTTTGCCGACGCCCGGCGTCGAGCTGCCGTAGTACTTCCGGCGACTGGCGACGGGACGATGAACGACGATGAAGGGAAGCACTTGTAGCTTCTTGCTAAAAATCGATCCGCAACTAACTTCTGGCTAACAATCGATCCTTCCCTGGACGTACGTGGACGTGTAGTGCAAGGAGTTGTAGCCGGAACAGGACACGCACGTATACAATTACTACCAGCCGATCGATCTATACTTTGATCGATTCAGCGCCCAGCACCGCACGCGGACTCTGATTGTTTGATGGCTACAACTGTATATCTAATTAAGGCATGTCTGCAATGTCGCAAAGTGTTGTATCTAATTAAGGATAGTTATTGGAATTGTAACAGGTTTCTTAGATTTGCACAGCCTGCCATGTGGCATGGCTCGAGCGATGAGGGCATCTCATGTGCTAACCGACAAATTTGCTCCGGCATCTGTCCACGAACAAAGGAGACCCGTTCAAGGATACTGATGCGGGAGTTGTCCATCCAACAGAACCCGCATACATTTCAACCACTGTTTGAACTAATCGGACGGAATTAATGCAAACACAACGGATTTCATATAAAGAGGACGAAATTCATTACATTCCCGACATACTTCAACTAAAAGCGGAGCTCGTCCGACTCTGGAGGTATAATTTTGAACATACTTCAACTAATCGACTAGTCTAATGCCGGCGCGGCAGATCTCCATTCCCATGACATTCCCTGTTTGCAAACTTTTAGAATCCTCAAATTCTAAAAGGAAAAAAAAGTTATGCTCAAATTTCAGTTTTTTTTATTTTTTTTATTTTTGTTAAATCTGGTCAAACTATGGTCAAACTACTTATTCAAGAAGTATTAGTGTTACTAAATAATTATTCAAGAATATTAGTGTTTCTAAATAATTATTTATGTTTTTTTTGTTCTGGTCAAATCTGGTCTGTCATGTTTGCCGACGCCCGGCGTCGAGCTGCCGTGGTACTTCCGGCGACTGGCGACGGGACGACGAACGACGATGAAGGGAAGCACTTGTAGCTTCTTGCTAACAATCGATCCGCATTTAGCTTCTGGCTAACAATCGATCCTTCCCTGGACGTACGTGGACGTGTAGTGCTAGGACTTGTAGCCGGAATAGGACACGCACATATACAATTACTACCAGCCAATCGATCTATACTTTGATCGATTCAGCGCCCAGCACCGCACGCGGACTCTGATTGTTTGATGGCTACAACTATATATCTAATTAAGGCGTGTCTGCAATGTCGTAAAGTGTTGTATCTAATTAAGGATAGTTATTGGAATTGTAACAGGTTTCTTAGATTTGCACAGCCTGCCATGTGGCATGGCTCGAGCGATGAGGGCATCTCATGTGTTAACCGACAAATTTGCTCCGGCATCTGTCCATGAACAGAGGAGACACGTCCAAGGATACTGATGCGGGAGCTGTCCATCCAACAGAACCCGCATACATTTCAACCTCTGTTTGAACTAACCGGACGGAATTAATGCAAACACAACAGATTTCATATAAAGAGGACGAAATTCGTTACATTTCCGACATACTTTAACTAAAAGCGGAGCTCGTCCAACTCAAGAGGTATAATTTTGAACATACTTCAACTAATCGACTAGTCTAATGCCGGCTCGGCAGATCTCCATTCCCATGACATCCCTGTTTGCAAATTTTTAGAATCCTCAAATTCTAAAAGGAAAAAAAGTTATGCTCAAATTTCAATTTTTTTTGAATTTTTTTATTTTTTGTTAAATCTGGTCAAACTATGGTCAAACTAATTATTCAAGAAGTATTAGTGTTACTAAATAATTATTCAAGAATCTTAGTGTTACTAAATAATTATTTCAGTTTTTTTGAATTTTGGTCAAATCTGGTCTGTCATGTTTGCCGACGCCCGGCGTCGAGCTGCCGTAGTACTTCCGGCGACTTGCGACGGGACGACGAACGATGATGAAGTGAAGCACTTGTAGCTTCTTGCTAACAATCGATCCGCAACTAACTTCTGGCTAACAATCGATCCTTCCCTGGACGTACGTGGACGTGTAGTGCTAGGACTTGTAGCCGGAACAGGACACGCACGTATACAATTACTACCAGCCGATCGATCTATACTTTGATCGATTCAGCACCCAGCACCGCACGCGGACTCTGATTGTTTGATGGCTACAACTGTATATCTAATTAAGGCGTATCTGCAATGTCGCAAAGTGTTGTATCTAATTAAGGATAGTTATTGGAATTGTAATAGGTTTCCTAGATTTGAACAGCCTGCCATGTGGCATGGCTCGAGCGATGAGGGCATCTCAGGTGCTAACCGACAAATTTGCTCCGGCATCTGTCCACGAACAGAGGAGACCGTCCAAGGATACTGATGCGGGAGCTGTCCATCCAACAGAACCCGCATACATTTCAACCACTGTTTGAACTAACCGGACGGAATTAATGCAAACACAACGGATTTCATATAAAGAGGACGAAATTCATTACATTTCCGACATACTTCAACTAAAAGCGGACCTCGTCCGACTCTGGAGGTATAATTTTGAACATACTTCAACTAATCGACTAGTCTAATGCCGGCGCGGCAGATCTCCATTCCCATGACATTCCCTGTTTGCAAACTTTTAGAATCCTAAAATTCTAAAAGGAAAAAAAATTATGCTCAAATTTCTGTTTTTTTTATTTTTTTTTAGTGTTTGTTAAATCTGGTCAAACTATGGTCAAACTACTTATTCAAGAAGTATTAGTGTTACTAAATAATTATTCAAGAATATTAGTGTTTCTAAATAATTATTTATGTTTTTTTGAATTTTGGTCAAATATGGTCTGTCATGTTTGCCGACGCCCGGCGTCGAGCTGCCGTAGTACTTCCGGCGACTGGCGACGGGACGATGAACGACGATGAAGGGAAGCACTTGTAGCTTCTTGCTAACAATCGATCCGCAACTACCTTATGACTAAAAATCGATCCTTCCCTAGACGTACGTGGACGTGTAGTGCTAGGAGTTGTAGCCGGAACAGGACACGCACGTATACAATTACTACCAGCCGATCGATCTATACTTTGATCGATTCAGTGCCCAGCACCGCACGCGGACTCTGATTGTTTGATGGCTACAACTGTATATCTAATTAAGGCGTGTCTGCAATGTCGCAAAGTGTTGTATCTAATTAAGGATAGTTATTGGAATTGTAACAGGTTTCTTAGATTTGCACAGCCTGCCATGTGGCATGGCTCGAGCGATGAGGGCATCTCATGTGCTAACCGATAAATTTGCTCCGGCATCTGTCCACGAATAGAGGAGACCCGTCCAAGGATACTGATGCGGGAGCTGTCCATCCAACAGAACCCGCATACATTTCAACCACTGTTTGAACTAACCGGACGGAATTAATGCAAACACAACGTATTTCATATAAAGAGGACGAAATTCATTACATTTCCGACATACTTTAACTAAAATTGGAGCTCGTCTGACTCTGGAGGTATAATTTTGAACATACTTCAACTAATCGACTAGTCTAATGCCGGCGCGGCAGATCTCCATTCCCATGACATTCCCTGTTTGCAAACTTTTAGAATCCTCAAATTCTAAAAGGAAAAAAAAGTTATGCTCAAATTTCAGTTTTTTTGTTTTTTTATTTTTGTTAAATCTGGTCAAACTATGGTCAAACTACTTATTCAAGTATTAGTGTTACTAAATAATTATTCAAGAATATTAGTGTTTCTAAATAATTATTTAAGTTTTTTTGAATTTTGATCAAATATGGTCTGTCATGTTTGCCGACGCCCGGCGTCGAGCTGCCGTAGTACTTCCGGCGACTGGCGACGGGACGATGAACGACGATGAAGGAAAGCACTTGTAGCTTCTTGCTAACAATCGATCCGCAACTAACTTCTGGCTAACAATCGATCCTTCCCTGGATGTACGTGGACGTGTAGTGCTAGGAGTTGTAGCCGGAACAGGACACGCACGTATACAATTACTATCAGCCGATCGATCTATATTTTGATCGATTCAGCGCCCAGCACCGCACGCGGACTCTGATTGTTTGATGGCTACAACTGTATATCTAATTAAGGCGTGTATGCAATGTCGCAAAGTGTTGTATCTAATTAAGGATAGTTATTGGAATTGTAACATGTTTCTTAGATTTGCACAGCCTGCCATGTGGCATGGCTCGAGCGATGAGGGCATCTCATGTGCTAACCGATAAATTTGCTCCGGCATCTGTCCATGAATAGAGGAGACCCGTCCAAGGATACTGATGCGGGAGCTGTCCATCCAACAGAACCCGCATACATTTCAACCACTGTTTGAACTAACCGGACGGAATTAATGCAAACACAACGTATTTCATATAAAGAGGATGAAATTCATTACATTTCCGACATACTTTAACTAAAATTGGAGCTCATCCGACTCTGGAGGTATAATTTTGAACATACTTCAACTAATCGACTAGTCTAATGCCGGCGCGGCAGATCTCCATTCCCATGACATTCCCTGTTTGCAAACTTTTAGAATCCTCAAATTCTAAAAGGAAAAAAAAAGTTATGCTCAAATTTCAGTTTTTTTTGTTTTTTTATTTTTGTTAAATCTGGTCAAACTATGGTCAAACTACTTATTCAAGAAGTATTAGTGTTACTAAATAATTATTCAAGAATATTAGTGTTTCTAAATAATTATTTATGTTTTTTTGAATTTTGGTCAAATATGGTCTGTCATGTTTGCCGACGCCCGGCGTCGAGCTGCCGTAGTACTTCCGGCGACTGGCGACGTGTCAGGACCCCGACTCAATGTCACATCGATCTAGCCTGTAACACCTCATATCACTTTGCGGCCTCACGCACGGTATTCCCACGGGTGTCGCCTTACCTTTGCCCGGGACCGTTTGCGCCTTTTGGCTCACGTATATGATGATGTCACTAGCATCCATATGATAAAGAGCCCGGGCTGACATGACTAGTCGAAAACCCAAAGTGGCACAGACTTACAGGGACAGGCATCCATGACCCAGCATCGAACATGTCGGTCATCAGCAAGTGGGTCCGGGCTGTAGCACTGGGCTAGCAGGACTCCGATAAACTGGGCTGTAGCGGGCTAACAGGGCTCCTGTACTCAATGCGTGACATTTCCCCGAAGGGACAGACACAGGAACGAAGAAGGACACATGCCGGCCAGCCTAAGTGTTCCGAAGCAGTAGCAGGCTACCATGGCTCAATGAAAACACTAGGAGACATTTCCCGGTAAGAGAGGCTACTAAGGATAAACAACTAGATAGTCAGATCCCACACATACCAAGCATTTCAATCATGCACACAATATGCTCGATATGTGCAAATACAACATGGCATCACAACATGACTCTACAACTCAGGTATTTATCAATAGGCTCCAAGGAGCGAGATATTAGAAACAGGGGGCTCACGACCCAACATTCAGAGCATACAAGTCAAAGCACAAGCGGAAGCTATCATGTCTGAGTACAGACATCTATAAATGAAAAAGGCTGAGAAGCCTGACTATCTACCAGATCCTGCCGAGGGCACAAGATCGTAGCTGAGGTAACAAGCTAAACGTCGAAGTCCACGCGGAACTACTAGTGAGACTGAAGTCTCTCTGCAAAAACATAAAATAGGCAAACGTGAGTACAAATGTACCCAGCAAGACTTACATCAGAACTAACTACATATGCATCATTTTCAACAAGGAGATGGTGGGGTTTAACTGCAGCAAGCCAGCTTTGACTCTGTGGCTATCCTAAACTACGACTGCAAAGTAACTCTTTGAGGTGGCACACACGAGTCCACATATTCACCATATCAATACACCACTATGGATCCACTCCCGTCTCCCTACGAGAACGCCATCCATAGCACTCACGCTTATCTTGCGTATTTTTAGGGTATCCACTTTCACTTGTCTATGAACTGATATAAGCAACCCAGAAGTCCTTTACCGCGGACACGGCTATTCGAATAGATGATGTTAACCCTGCAGGGGTGTACTTCTTCATACATGTTTCCACAACTTAGCGTCTGCACACGACATGTGCTCGGCAGACTTCAAGCGAAAGCCGACGTGGGTGTAGACCACGACCTACCTAAACACTCAAGTCTCTAGTGCAGGTTTATCGCCTATTCGGGTTCCATCCATGAGGAGATCCGGCCGGAGTTTCGCTCACAGCCCCAAACGATGTGAACAGGGTTCCGTGACACCAAACGGGCGCCCGGTATACCCGGCCACGTGCCTACCGCATCACAGCCCACCCCTATGGTCAGTGCTGTCCACGGCCTCCAGCATACTACAAACACCAGAAACTACTTGCAACTCCTGGACAGAGGACTAGGGTGAATAAGAAGTCGAGCGGGGTCATATTTCAGGGCCCAATGCATGGTAGTAGCTGAATCATGGCTCACAAACACAGAACTCAGTTCCTAAGGACGGCTTCAATGAGACAACCCACCATGTACTCCTACATGGCCTCTCACCGACACCTTTTACCAAATCATGTTCACACACTTAGCTCACACACAGTAGGACATGTTCACACACCTCTGATTCATCCCCGATGAATCAGACCTGACTCAACTCTAAGCAATAGCAGGCATGACAAACAAACATGAATGAGTAGGCACAACATGGCTCAAACAACTCCTACTCATGCTAGTGGGTTTCATCTATTTACTGTGGCAATGACAGGTCATGCAGAGGATAAAGGGGTTCAGCTACCGCAGTAAGTAACAGTTGAATCGTTGTTGTCCTAATGCAGTAAAAGAGAGCAGGAGCGAGAGAGTAGGATTGTATCGAAATGAACAAGGGGGTTTTGCTTGCCTGGCACTTCTGAAGATAACATTGAGTCTTCATCAGTGTCAACGATCGCATCATCGGTACAACGTCTATCGAGGGGGAACAACACCGGCAAACACAGAAGAAACACGATCAATGCAATGCACAATATGATGCATGCTATGACATGGCAATATGAATGTGTTTTGAGCTAATGCAACTAGCAACAGATTAAATGAAGTTGGTTTGAATACAAGATTCAAATTCAAACTCCATATGTGAATATTCAAATGCCCTTTATTGGTTTTGTCCAAAACAGAGGACAAACATTGTTCAAACATGCACGAAAATGGTACAGATGGATTCCTTGATTTTTTCTGATAATTTTTCATATATAAATTATTTAATTTGGAGTTACGGTTGAATTTCTATGATTTTTAGAAGTTTTTACAATTTTCTGGAATTTCCTCAATAATATAAATCCAGAAATGAATTATGGCGTCAGCACCACGTCACTGTGACGTCAGCAGAGTCAACTGGGCTGGCTCGGGTCAAACCTGACGTGTGGGGTCCACACGTCAGTGACACAGGTTAGACAGGGGGGTTAGTTTAGTTTAATTAAAGATTAGGGGCACTAGGGCCCACATGTCAGTGTCAGGGGGTTAGATTAGGTGGTGATTAGCATTAAGCTAATCACCTGATGGCGGGGTCCACCTGTCATGGACCCAGGGGAGGTCAAACCCCTGGTCAGTAGGGTCAATCCCGCCGGCGTCTCGATGCCGGCGAGGCCCGGGACGGTGGCGGCCGTCGGAAACACGTTACAGGGTACGGGCGACGCCGTGCTTGGGGTCGTTGGAGAGCCCTTGCTCCCGTGCGTCGAACGGTGCGGTTGCTGGGTCGTGGGGAGGCCGGAGCTGACGACGGCGAGCTCCAAGGCGGCGGCCGGAGTTCGGGTGGCCACGGGTTAGCTGCTGCGGCATGCAAACGGGAGGGGGCTTGCGCTAGGAATGCTCTACGGAACGCTGCGAACGCGTTAGGCTCGCCGTGGTGACCAAATGGTCACCGGAGCTACGTCGACGACGAGCTCGGGCGGCGGCGTGCTACGGGCATCCAGGGGCGATGCCTACGGCGATCAAAAGAAGTGGGGAAGAGGGGGAAACGGTGGAGGAGCTCACGGGGGGTCGGTTGGAGCAGACGGCGAGCTCGGGGAGGCGGCGAAGACGGCGAATCGACAGACGGTGTCCGGCGGCCGTGCGTGGAGAAGACGGTCGCTGGCGAGGCAGCAGGGCATCCGACGACGCGTGTCTCAACGGATAGGTAGCAGGGGACTAGGCGGAGCCGATGGACTCTCTAGTAGGGCGAAATGACGGCGGTGGTTGGGGTGGTAGTGGACGGCGGCGGCGGCAGCGGTCGGGCGAGAGAGGGAGAGATCCAGGGAAGGGGGTGAGAGCGCGGGAGAGTGAGGGAGAGAGGCAGGGAGGTGAGTGGCGCCATCTAGACGCGTCGGGGCGCCTCGGTGGCAAGCAGGAGGTGGCCAGGGCGGCGTCGGCGCCCGCCACTGAGCTCCTTCGGTGTGAGGGGAGTAAGACGACAGGGGGGTAGCGGTGGCGGGCTGGGCCGTGCTGCTGGGCCAGGTGGGCTACCAGGTGAGCGCCAGGTAAGATCTTCTGCTCTCTCTCTCTCTTATTTCTATTTAATTCTGTTTTCTATTTTCTGTAGTTTGTTTTGATTTGATTTAAAATATCAAATCATTTTATAAAATCCTGGAAACAATTATGGGTGCTTTCTGAATTATTTCAGTGACCCTTAACAATTCCCAACATTTATTTGACCATTTAAATTATTTATAGTATTTAAATGCCCAAGGTCAAATACAATAGGATTTAATTCAAAAATCCAGAATGGCCTAGAAATATGTGCATCATTGATGGCAGGGATTTTCACCTTTAACAAAAATAATGAACTTTTCTAAAGGGCATTCTGGGTTTATTGAAAATATTTTTATTTTGATCCTAATTGCATTTTATTTAGTGCTAGGGTTTGTCATCCCCATTTCATGTTTCATGAATTTTAAACATGATGCATGAATGCCTTAATGCAACTAATGACAAACAAATTCTAGGGCTGTGACAACTCACCCCCACTAAACAAAAATCTCGTCCCGAGATTCAAGCGTAGGGTAAGGTGAAGGGGGAACGCAAACTAGTACAATCTTCACGATCCAGGTTGCACTTCAATTGAACGTTGATTCGTTCACCATCATTGTCTTGAAGTCTTGCCTTGGGAACTCCAACTAACATGACAACAAGAGGAAAGGAAAGACCCTAAAAGAATCGTTCTTCTCGAAGGTCGAACAACTCAGGATTAACTCACGGAATGAGACATAGCAACATCTCTCGAGCTGAGAGATGAAGCATACATCCATAGGAATGGAGTGAAGCAGATGATAAAGGTTCACTAGGTAGACAACAATTTCAGACTTAAGAATGTGGTGACCGGTTGTCAATGTAGCGAGGAGTTGAATTGCCATGATACCATAACGATGCACCTTAGAGAAGGTGACTCGTAGAAATATCCAAGTGGCAAAAAGAATTACCTTTGATTTAAAGATCATTGAAACTCTTTAAACCAGCCTAAGGCAATTCTCGAGCAATCTTTTGGAGGGGGTCGGTAGAATGGCATACTCGGACTTGGATGATGTGGATTACCTTGTTGAAGACAACGTAATGGATGAATTTGCTTATCACCGGAAATGGAAGAGACCCGTGGTAGAATGGCACATTGGTGGTGCAAGCTGGAAACAAAATGCAAATGCTGGGAATGATTCTGGTAACTGGGAAAGAACCCAACAATAGGGAGTGAATTCACTGTTGGAGTGGTTATAGCATAACCGAAGAGACTAGGAGCAATCCCGGTTAGTGCCGGCGATAATACCTAGCGCTTGTGCGTGCTCTCAAGAACTTGAGCATTTCCACAATCATCAAGGTTTTATCAACAACCGCGTCAAGGGTGCTGACAACACAACATACTACCATGATGAATAGCGATGGACGATGCAGATGCAAAGGAAGATAACACTTTCTCAGATTTCACCTTAGCGAGGCCAAGGGGACGAAATCTGGATGATCGACCGAGAGACATTTAGCACTCCGCTTCTAATGTTCTCCTTGATGTGCTAGCGTAATCCACCCATAGATATGGTTTGATATCTAGAACATCAAGTAAAAGGTCGGGCTTCGGAATCTCAAAAATCCATAGGGGCAACTAGGGAGTAAGTCCTACGAAATCCCTATGGGGAGGTGGCCAACTTCTCCAATCAATATACTACAATATTAGGTCTCCCGGCGGGGTGTGTTGGCCACGACATCCACTTTACCGGTTTCCGAGGGACCGATATTATAGTTCTTGGGAAAAGGTTCCAAACCATCATATCTGCCTGAGATTCAAATCTGGTTGGTGTCAGGATATTCCAGACTCATCGAGTCTAGGAAGAAAAAAACGAAAGTTTGCAACACAAATCGACGAGATGACGTTGCGAGATTCTCGGGGAATGAACTACGATAGCAAGCTCCAAAACATGAGCTGGTTCTGCTACAAACATGTGAACACGTTGTCCCAGACAAAACATTATCACATGGTAGTCTTACAATAAAACACTACCGAGTTTCAGGTGGGGAACCATAATCGAGGATATTGAAGTCCTTGCATAAGGCATGCTCTTAAGAAGGAACTTCCTTTCCTTGAACAAATCAATCAGTGGCTTGGTGTGCTAGGAACACATATGGAATGAAGGTTGCAAATCTCCAAACCACAGAATACTTCGCACATGTGTATGACTGACTTGGGATGATTCCAGAGGAAGCAAAACTAACTTTCTCAAATTCACGGCAGCAACTTTCACCAAATGCACGTGTATAAGAGGAAGTCACTCCTTTCATCAAACAATTACTTCATGAACTAGCATGAAGAAAATGCTTTCAAAAGTTTCCAACACTAGCTTAATGTTCAGCAAAATTATGGAGAAGACAAGGATGTTGTCGATGGGCTCAACAATAATTCATCCAGATTCCCATGAAGATGGAATTCCCTAATTATGTGAACAGGTGATAGCATTGGTCAGACCCAAAGAATATAATGGTGTATGCTCGAGGAAAATCCACGAGTAAGACAACATTACGAACATTGTTGGTTCTGATTTGATTTGACGATAACCCATACTCAAATCAAAGTTTTTATAAGGCAATAGGTCCAATAACTGATCACAGGGACCAATCGCTGAAGATATCATCTTTCTTCAACTCAAACAAACACAAGATATCCCTGTTGGAAAATGAACTAAGTTAGGCAAGCTTTTATCTTCCAACTCTCCAAGTTGTTGTCTAGCTTAACCAACTAGCTCAGGGATATCTAGCACCGATTCTTGGAGAGAAAGTGGTTCACAAGAAACCAACTTGACCACGAGCTCAACATAACAGTCAGGTGACAACCTGGTGATACTTTCGAGAAGATTGTCAGGACCCCGACTCAATGCCACATCGATCTAGCATGTAACACCTCATATCACTTTGCGGCCTCACGCACGGTATTCCCACGGGTGTCGCCTTACCTTAGCCCGGGACCGTTTGCGCCTTTTGGCACACGTGTATGATGGTGTCGCTAGCATCCATATGATAAAGAGCCCGGGCTGACATGGCTAGTCGTAAACCCAAAGTGGCACTAACTTACAGGGACAGGCATCCATGACCCAGCATCGAACGTGTCGGTCATCAGCGAGTGAATCCAGGCTGTAGCACTGGGCTAACAGGACTCCGGTGAACCGGGCTGTAGCGGGCTAGCAGGACTCCGGTATTCATCGCGTGACATTTCCCCGAAGGGACAGACACAGGATCGAAGAAGGACACATGCCGGCCTGCCTAAGTGTTCCGGAGCAGTAGCAAGCTACCAGGGCTCAGTGGAAGCACTAGGAGACATTTCCCGGTAAGAGAGGCTACTAAGAATAAACAACTAGGTAGTCAGATCCCACACATAACAATACACATTACACGTACGCATAACATGCAAGTATGTGCTGTACAACATGGCATCACAGCATAACTCAACAATCATATAGAATAAGGCTCAGAAGAGCCATCACAGCATTATTACAAACAGGGGTCACATGACCCAACAGTCAGAGCAATCAAGCAACAAGCGGAAGCATTACATGTCTGAGTACAGACATCTACAAATGAAAAAGGCTGAAGAGCCTGACTATCTACAACATCCGATCAAGATCGTAGCTGAGGTACTAGCTACTAGTCGAAGTCCACGAGAACACTAGTAAGACCGAAGTCTCCGCTGCAAAAACATAAATAAAGCAACATGAGTACAAAGGTACTCAGCAAGACTTACATCAGATCCTATCATACATGCATTGTATCAAGAGGGTAATGTGGGGTTTAGTTGCAGCAAGCCAGCTTTGACTCTGTGGCTATCCTGTTCTACGACTACCAGAAACTCTGGAGGTGAAACAACGTACACGAGTCCACTAATCACCACACAATACACTACTATGGATTCATCCCCGTCTCCCTACGAGAAGGCCATCCATAGCACTCACACTTGTCTTGAGCATTTTATAGTATCCACTTCAAGTTGTCTATGTACCATGTAAGCATCCAAGAAGTCCATAACCGCGGACCCGGCTATTCGAATAGATCATGTTAACCCTGCAGGGGTGTACTTCTTCACACACGCTCTCGCCACTTACCGCCATGTACACGTCATGTATCTCGGCAACCTTCAAGCGGAAGCCTGGCGAGGGTGTCGGCCACGACCTGACTAACCACACAAGACTCTAGTCCAGGTTTATCGCCTATTCGGGTTCCATCCGCAAGGAGATCCGGCCGGGGTGTCGCTTACGGCCCCAAACGATGTGTACAGGGTTCCCGAGCCCACCAACCGGGTGCCACTCGGTACACCGGGCCACGTGTGCCTAGTCTGTCCCAAGCCCACCCTGCCGGGTGCCACTTGGTAGAAAAATAGCACTACCTACAAACACCAGAAACTAGTTGCGACTCCTGGACAGAGACCAAGTTGGTTAATAAGTCGAGAGGGGTCGAGTTACCGGAACCCAATGTGTGGTAGTATCGAGTCATTGGACAACATACATAGAACTCAGTGCTTAAGGACGGTTCCAGTGAGACAACCCACCATGTACTCCTACATGGCCTCTCACCGCTACCTTTACCAAATCGTGTTCACACACTTCACTCTCAGCATCAGAACATATCGTGACACTCCAATTCATTCCCAATGAATCAGACCTGACACAACTCTAAGCAATAGCAGGCATAGCATGGTAGGAACACAACAATGGCTTCAATCAACTCCTACACATGCTAGTGGGTTTCAACTATTTACTGTGGCAATGACAGGTCATGCAGAGGAATGGGTTCAACTACCGCAGCACAAAGTAGCAGATGAATCGTTGTTGTCCTAATGCAATAACTGAGAGCAGGAGCGAGAGAGTAGGGTTTTATCGAAATGAACAAGGGGGTTTGCTTGCCTGGTAAATCAACAAGGGAGGCACTGCTTCACAGACAGGTACTCTGGAACGTCTCCGGAGCAGGACCTATCGAGAAGGAACGGTGCCGGCAATCAATACACAATCATATGCAACAATATGATGCATGAACATGGCATGTAGATGTGATGCTGTTTGAGCTAATGCAACTAGTAAACATTTGGTTTGAAGTCCATTTGAACCAAAGGTTCAAATGCATTTCTAAATTAAGTCTCTTATATATGCCATAATGTGTTTTCCCATATTCAGCATGTATAAGTTGGTTTTTCATGCATGAAACTAGTACAGATGGAAAGGTTGCATTTTTCTGATAATTTTTCATATATAAATTATTTTAATCTGAGCTACGGTTGAATTGTTATGAATTTTTGAAGTTTAAAACAATTTCTGGAATTTCCTGATTTAATTTAAATCCAGAAATTATATATTGCGTCAGCATTGAGTAAGCATGATGTCAGCAGTCAACTGGGCTGGTCCGGGTCAAACCTGACGTGTGGGACCCACACGTCAGTGACAGGGGTTTAACAGGGGTTAATTTAACTAATCTAACTAAAAGTTAGGGGGGGGTCGGGCCCACTGGTCAGCGACCCTGGGGGGTCAAACCCGGTCAACTCGCCGGCGTTTAGCCGCCGGCGAGGCCCGAGACGGCGGAACGCCGCGGGAATCACCCACAGGGCTCCGTTCGAGGTGTGTTTAGGCTCTCCGAAGAGCTGGCGATGCGGCGCGTCGAGCAGTGCCCTCGGCCAGAGCTGGGGTGGCCGAGAACGACGTCGGCGACCACGTTTTGCGGCCGCCGGAGTTCGGCTGTGTTTGGGGGCGCGGCTGCAGCGTGCAAATGCGCGAACTAAAGCGCTAGCGGGGCACTACGAGGTGCGGCGAGAGTGCTAGGTGCACTGGCGTGGCCAAAGGGTCGCCGGAGCAACGCCGGCGACAAGCTCGAGCGGAGGCGAGCTTCGGCCATGGCGGAATTGAGGCCTAGACGGCGTAATCGCGAGGAGAAGGAGAGGGGTTCGAAGCAGAGGCTCACGGGGACGTCGATGGGCTGGTCGGCTTGCTCGGGGAAGGCCGGAGCAGAGCAGGGCGGCGAAGACGATCTCGGACGGCCGAGGTTGAAGACGAGGACGGTGGCGACGATGGAGGCCGTCCGGAGGTTCGTGGCTCGACGAGGAGGTAGCTGGCGACGAGGCGGAGCTCCTGGGCATGACGGGGAGGCGAGGGGGAGGCGGTGGCTATGGCCACGGCGTGCGGCGGCGACGGCAGCGCTTCGGGCGCGGGGAGAGGGAGAGATGCAGGGGAGGGAGAGGAACGAGAGAGCGAGGGAGAGATCCGGGGCGGTGCTGGGCGCTTCTGGCGAGGCCAGGGCGTCGAGGGGGAGGGCACGCAGGCAGCTGCCGTGGCGCGCATGCGCGCGGTGTGCGGCGACCACGCGCCCTGTCCCTCTGGCGCGAGGAGGGGGACGACTGGCGTCGGCCAGTCAGCTGGGCCGAGCTACTGGGCCGATCGGGTAAGTGGCCCAGGTAAGTCTCTCTCCCCTTTTCTGTTTTCTTTTCTAATTTTCTGACATTTGTTTGGTTTAATAAAAATACTAAACCATTTTATTTTATTATGCCAATTTTTGTAGGGGCTAATGGTATTATTCCAGAGCTCTTTTATAATTGGCATAATTTTTGGACCATATTTCATATATATAGAAATATATTTCCAGTGCAAATATTTATCGAATTAATCCAAATGGCCAAAATAAATGTCCATGAGCTCCTAAAAATATTGTTTTGATTTTTATCTCTGTCCAATATTTTCAGAGGGCAACATGAGCATTTTCTTGGACCCTTTTGGAGAAATTTTTGTTTGGGTCATTTTCAAGAATGATTCTGAGGGTTCCACCAATCCTCATTTCAAATTTAAATGAAATTTAAATATGATGCACAAATGACTAGCTAGTCTAGGTCATACCAGACTAGGGATGTGACAACTCGCCCCCACTTAAAAGAATCTCGTCTCGAGATTCAGGGGTCGCCGGAAAGAAAGTGGGGTACTCCAGTCGAAGACGATCTTCACGCTCCCAAGTAGCTTCTCTCTCGGAATGATGAGACCACTGAACTTTGAGAAACTTGATGTTCTGACGTCGGGTAACACGCTCTGCTTGATCAAGAATGCGAACCGGGTACTCTCGGTATGTGAGGTTATCTTGGAGATCAAGCGTTTCGTGGTCCACTCCGCGGATGGGATCCGAGAAGCAACGCCTGAGTTGAGAGACGTGGAAGACATCATGAACTCGAGAAAGATGTGGGGGTAGTTCCAATTGGTAGGCAACCTCTCCTCGTTTAGCGAGAATACGAAAAGGACCAATGTAACGAGGAGCCAACTTGCCCTTGATACCGAAACGATGGGTACCCTTCAAAGGAGTAACCCGAAGGTAAGCTTGGTCGCCAATTTCATAAGTCATATCCTTATGATGACGATCGTACTGGCTTTTCTGACGAGACTGGGCTGTTTTCAAATTCTCACGAATGATGCGAACTTGCTCTTCTGCCTCCTGGATCATATCCGGTCCAAAGAATTGTCTTTCACCGGTTTCTGACCAGTTCAAAGGTGTTCGACATCTTCGTCCATAGAGAACCTCAAAAGGAGCTTTCTTGAGGCTGGATTGATAGCTATTGTTATAAGCAAACTCGGCGAAAGGAAGACATTTCTCCCAATCCATACCGAATGAGATAACGCAAGCTCTGAGCATGTCTTCGAGAATTTGATTGACCCGTTCCACCTGACCACTCGACTGAGGGTGGAAAGCGGTACTGAAGGAAAGATGGGTTCCCATGGCAGTTTGGAAACTCTCCCAGAAATGAGAAGTGAAAAGGCTGCCACGGTCTGAATTGATCTCTAGTGGAACACCATGGAGTGATACTATTCGAGAAATGTATAAGTCAGCAAGCTGACTAGCAGTGATACTCTCTCGAACAGGAAGGAAGTGAGCCACTTTGGAGAGACGATCAATGACTACGAAGATAGCATTATTCCCTCTCTTGGTCCTGGGAAAGCCGGTGATGAAGTCCATACCAACTTTATCCCATTTCCATTCAGGAATAGCTAAAGGCTGAAGGGTGCCAGCAGGTCTTTGATGCTCTGCCTTAACGCGACGACAAACGTCACATTTAGCAATGAACTCAGCGATTTCTCTCTTCATCCTAGTCCACCAGAACCTCTGGCGTAGGTCCTGATACATCTTAGTACTACCGGGATGAATGGTGAGAGGAGATTCATGCGCCTCCTTAAGAATCAACTGCCGAAGATGTTGCTTCTTGGGAACCACCAAGCGATTCTCAAAGAAAACAACACCACGATCATCCATAGAGAAACATCCACCAACTCCCTTCTTAATGTTTCTCTTGATCCGGGTAATCCCCGTATCATGCTTCTGGGCTTCGATGATAAGATCCACAAGGGTAGGTTTCGCCACCAAGGTAGAAAGGAATCCGCGAGGAGCAATGTGAAGGTTAAGCTTACAGAATTCCTCATGGAGAAGTGGTTGGCCTTGCTGCAACATGAGATTGTTGCAATAGGATTTACGGCTTAGAGCATCAGCCATGACATTGGCTTTGCCTGGGGTGTAGGTAATCCCTAGATCATAATCTGTGATTAACTCCAACCAACGTCTTTGCCTAAGGTTCAGATCCGGTTGGGTGAAGATATACTTGAGACTCTGGTGATCGGTGTAGATCTCGCAACGTTTACCAAGGAGGTAATGTCGCCAGGTCTTGAGTGCATAGACTACGGCTGCAAGCTCTAGATCATGTGTAGGATAATTCTCCTCATGTGGATGCAACTGTCGAGATGCATAGGCAATCACATGACGATCCTGCATAAGAATGCAACCTAGTCCCTGTCGTGAGGCGTCGCAGTAGATAATAAAGTCTTTAGTGAAATCCGGTGGCACAAGTATGGGAGCAGAAGTCAGGCGTCTTTTCAGTTCCTGAAAACTGTACTCACACTGTGGGGACCACTCGAACTTTTTATCTTTCTTGAGAAGTTCCGTGAGGGGTTTGGCTACTTTGGAGAAGTTTTCAACAAAGCGGCGACAATAGCTGGCTAGACCAAGGAAACTCCTAACTTGTTTGACTGTTTCAGGTGGAGTCCAATCGAGAACGGCTTGAACTCTCTCGGGATTGACAGCAATGCCCTTACCAGAGATTACGTGGCCTAAGTAGGTCACTTCTGACAACCAAAATTCACACTTGGAGAACTTGGCATAAAGGCGGTGCTCTCTGAGTTTTTCTAAAACAAGTCTAAGATGTTCGGCATGCTCTTCCTCGTTCTTCGAGTAAATAAGAATATCATCGAGGTAAACCACGACGAACTTATCTAAGTACTCCATGAAGATCGAGTTCATCAAGCGGGAGAATGTAGCTGGGGCGTTGGTTAGGCCAAAGGACATGACGGTGTACTCGTACTGGCCATAACGAGTGACAAAAGCTGTCTTGGGAATGTCCCCGTTTCTGATCTTGATTTGATGGTAGCCTAATCTTAAATCCATCTTGGAGAAGACTGAGGATCCAGCGAGCTGATCATACAGGTCGTTGATCCTGGGAAGCGGATACTTGTTCTTTATCGTGACCAAATTAACGGGACGATAATCTACAACCATCCGGTCCGTACCATCCTTCTTCTTGACGAAGAGGACGGGGCAAGCCCAAGGAGAAGAGCTGGGACGGATGAAACCCTTTTGCAAGGACTCATCGAGTTGTTTCTTAAGCTCGGCTAATTCTAGGGGTGCCATCTTGTAAGGTCTCCGGGAGATTGGAGCTGTTCCTGGGATAAGATCTATGACGAACTCTACATCTCTGTCAGGTGGAACACCTGGCAGTTCCTCTGGAAAGACATCCGGAAAGTCACGGACTACCGGGATATCTTCAAGGTCTGGAAGAGGGCTGGCATTAAGAGAATAGAGCTGACGCTTTGCAACTCTAGTGGAGACGGTGACTATCTTGCCAGATGGGTGTGTAAGCTGAACAGATCTTGTGTAACAATCAATCTTGGCATGATGAGCTGTCATCCAGTCCATACCCAAGATGATGTTAATATCTGAGGACTTGAGGGCTACAAGTGATGCAAGGAATACAAGTCTATCAACAAGGATTTCATTACCATGGCTGATTCTGGTGGTCTGCCATCTAGACCCTGGGGTTTTGATTTCAAGCGGAGTTGGCATATCACAAAATGACATGTCGTGCAAACGAGCATAGCCTTCAGAAATGAAGGAGTGAGATGCTCCAGTATCGAATAGAACTGATGCTGGGTGACAATTGACAAGGAGTGTACCAAGAACGACATCTGGATCATCATGAGCGTCTTTAGCTGAGACGTGATGCACACGTCCACGTTCAGTGGGAACTGACTTGACACTGATCATCTTGCGTGATGGCTTAACACAGCCAACAGTCTTCTCGGGCTGGGGTGGAGCATAACTAGTTTGAGAGCAGTCACGTGCATAGTGTCCTGGCTTCCCGCATGTGAAGCAAGTCCCTGAGGTTGGACGTGGACCCGCACTGACAAGCGGTCTACCAGTAGGCCTGGGTGGAACATACGACTGAGCTGGGGAAGGCACCACATGAGGATGGCCTCGGTGTATATCCGGAAGGAAGAGCGGAGTTTGGAACCCAAATCCGGCGCTTCTGGGAACTAGAGCCAGAGGAAGATCCCAAATCACGGGTGTGCTTACGAGACTCCTCGTAAGTGAGCTGAGCTGTCTCTGCATTGATGGCCTTGTTCACAAGGGCTTGGAATGTATCACAATGATGCAGGTGGAGATCACGACGCAACTTGGGGTTGAGACCCTTCCGGAACCTAGCTTGCTTCTTGGCGTCCGTGGACACTTCTTCTGTGGCATAGCGGGCAAGGTTCTCGAACTCTCTGCTATAAGCATCAACAGCCATCTTACTCTGGGTGAGACTACAGAACTCTTCTCTCTTGCGATCAAGGAGGGCCTGGGGAATGTGATGCTCGCGAAAAGCCTCAGTGAAATCCTTCCAGGTAGGAATCTGGCCAGCTGGAAGCATAGCCTCATAGTTCTGCCACCAAAGACTAGCAGGACCTTCCAGGTGGTATGTGGCATAGGTGACCTTGTCATCTTCAGCTACGCTCGCGGAACGCAGCTTATGAGTGATGCTACGGAGCCAGTCATCTGCATCGAGTGGCTCGATGGAATGATGAAAGGTAGGTGGGTGCAAGCGAATGAAATCATGAATGGTAGCAGACCCTTTGAACTGATGTGCGGTGTTCTCCTCGATACGTGCCAACAAGCGGTTGGACTCACGCTTGTTCCTCTCCATTTCTAACATAAACTCTGTCAACGAAGGCTGGTCAGGAGGATCCTCATCCCTACCATCTCCATGGTTCTGGCTACGAGCGACGAAACTTCGCTTAGCTGATGACATCCTGAGAGACGAACCAAGGACGGAATCAGCATCAACTATCGACTGTAGAATGTAGGACAAGGAATTAGTATCACTCGAACTCCTAGGGAAATTCCGGCAGCATAACGGCAGTAAAATGCTCAGAATGAGACATCCTACTAAAAATGGGGTAGTACAACAACTCAACATCACCACTCAAGATTCTGGGATAGTACTAAACAGACTACACCGGAAGTACTCGAAACTGGGGTATGACTCTGATCAACCAGTCTTATGGAACTACGGAGTAGTAACACGTGATCCTGATAGACGGAAGAGAAGCCTAGTTCCTTAACCCCGGAGGAAGATAGGAGGACTCAGATCAGAAGGCCATGAGGTAAAGGAGTAAAAGAGCCTTACGTTCCTTCCCACAATCAATTCCCTTACATAACTAAAGAATTTCTAGACTCAACTTCGACCAGTATGGCTGGGTAAACCTACAGGCAGTCAAGCTCTGATACCAAAGACTGTCAGGACCCCGACTCAATGCCACATCGATCTAGCATGTAACACCTCATATCACTTTGCGGCCTCACGCACGGTATTCCCACGGGTGTCGCCTTACCTTTGCCCGGGACCGTTTGCGCCTTTTGGCACACGTATATGATGGTGTCGCTAGCATCCATATGATAAAGAGCCCGGGCTGACATGGCTAGTCGTAAACCCAAAGTGGCACTAACTTACAGGGACAGGCATCCATGACCCAGCATCGAACGTGTCGGTCATCAGCGAGTGAATCCAGGCTGTAGCACTGGGCTAGCAGGACTCCGGTGAACCGGGCTGTAGCGGGCTAGCAGGACTCCGGTATTCATCGCGTGACATTTCCCCGAAGGGACAGACACAGGATCGAAGAAGGACACATGCCGGCCTGCCTAAGTGTTCCGGAGCAGTAGCAAGCTACCAGGGCTCAGTGGAAGCACTAGGAGACATTTCCCGGTAAGAGAGGCTACTAAGAATAAACAACTAGGTAGTCAGATCCCACACATAACAATACACATTACACGTACGCATAACATGCAAGTATGTGCTGTACAACATGGCATCACAGCATAACTCAACAATCATATAGAATAAGGCTCAGAAGAGCCATCACAGCATTATTACAAACAGGGGTCACATGACCCAACAGTCAGAGCAATCAAGCAACAAGCGGAAGCATTACATGTCTGAGTACAGACATCTACAAATGAAAAAGGCTGAAGAGCCTGACTATCTACAACATCCGATCAAGATCGTAGCTGAGGTACTAGCTACTAGTCGAAGTCCACGAGAACACTAGTAAGACCGAAGTCTCCGCTGCAAAAACATAAATAAAGCAACATGAGTACAAAGGTACTCAGCAAGACTTACATCAGATCCTATCATACATGCATTGTATCAAGAGGGTAATGTGGGGTTTAGTTGCAGCAAGCCAGCTTTGACTCTGTGGCTATCCTGTTCTACGACTACCAGAAACTCTGGAGGTGAAACAACGTACACGAGTCCACTAATCACCACACAATACACTACTATGGATTCATCCCCGTCTCCCTACGAGAAGGCCATCCATAGCACTCACACTTGTCTTGAGCATTTTATAGTATCCACTTCAAGTTGTCTATGTACCATGTAAGCATCCAAGAAGTCCATAACCGCGGACCCGGCTATTCGAATAGATCATGTTAACCCTGCAGGGGTGTACTTCTTCACACACGCTCTCGCCACTTACCGCCATGTACACGTCATGTATCTCGGCAACCTTCAAGCGGAAGCCTGGCGAGGGTGTCGGCCACGACCTGACTAACCACACAAGACTCTAGTCCAGGTTTATCGCCTATTCGGGTTCCATCCGCAAGGAGATCCGGCCGGGGTGTCGCTTACGGCCCCAAACGATGTGTACAGGGTTCCCGAGCCCACCAACCGGGTGCCACTCGGTACACCGGGCCACGTGTGCCTAGTCTGTCCCAAGCCCACCCTGCCGGGTGCCACTTGGTAGAAAAATAGCACTACCTACAAACACCAGAAACTAGTTGCGACTCCTGGACAGAGACCAAGTTGGTTAATAAGTCGAGAGGGGTCGAGTTACCGGAACCCAATGTGTGGTAGTATCGAGTCATTGGACAACATACATAGAACTCAGTGCTTAAGGACGGTTCCAGTGAGACAACCCACCATGTACTCCTACATGGCCTCTCACCGCTACCTTTACCAAATCGTGTTCACACACTTCACTCTCAGCATCAGAACATATCGTGACACTCCAATTCATTCCCAATGAATCAGACCTGACACAACTCTAAGCAATAGCAGGCATAGCATGGTAGGAACACAACAATGGCTTCAATCAACTCCTACACATGCTAGTGGGTTTCAACTATTTACTGTGGCAATGACAGGTCATGCAGAGGAATGGGTTCAACTACCGCAGCACAAAGTAGCAGATGAATCGTTGTTGTCCTAATGCAATAACTGAGAGCAGGAGCGAGAGAGTAGGGTTTTATCGAAATGAACAAGGGGGTTTGCTTGCCTGGTAAATCAACAAGGGAGGCACTGCTTCACAGACAGGTACTCTGGAACGTCTCCGGAGCAGGACCTATCGAGAAGGAACGGTGCCGGCAATCAATACACAATCATATGCAACAATATGATGCATGAACATGGCATGTAGATGTGATGCTGTTTGAGCTAATGCAACTAGTAAACATTTGGTTTGAAGTCCATTTGAACCAAAGGTTCAAATGCATTTCTAAATTAGGTCTCTTATATATGCCATAATGTGTTTTCCCATATTCAGCATGTATAAGTTGGTTTTTCATGCATGAAACTAGTACAGATGGAAAGGTTGCATTTTTCTGATAATTTTTCATATATAAATTATTTTAATCTGAGCTACGGTTGAATTGTTATGAATCTTTGAAGTTTAAAACAATTTCTGGAATTTCCTGATTTAATTTAAATCCAGAAATTATATATTGCGTCAGCATTGAGTAAGCATGACGTCAGCAGTCAACTGGGCTGGTCCGGGTCAAACCTGATGTGTGGGACCCACACGTCAGTGACAGGGTTAATTAACAGAGTTGATTAAATTTAAACTAATCCTAAACTAAAATTAGTCAGGGCAGGGGCCCACATGTCAGCAACCCTGGGGGGTCAAACCCGGTCAACTCGCCGGCGTTTAGCCGCCGGCGAGGCTCGAGACGGCGGAACGCCGCGGGAATCACCCACAGGGCTCCGTTCGAGGCGTGTTTAGGCTCTCCGAAGAGCTGGCGATGCGGCGCGTCGAGCAGTGCCCTCGGCCAGAGCTGGGGTGGCCGAGAACGACGTCGGCGACCATGTTTTGCGGGCGCCGGAGTTCGGCTGTGTTCGGGGGCGCGGCTGCAGCGTGCAAATGCGCGAACTAAAGCGCTAGCGGGGCACTACGAGGTGCGGCGAGAGTGCTAGGTGCACTGGCGTGGCCAAAGGGTCGCCGGAGCAACGCCGGCGACAAGCTCGAGCGGAGGCGAGCTTCGGCCATGGCGGAATTGATGCCTAGACGGCGTAATCACGAGGAGGAGGAGAGGGGTTCGAAGTAGAGGCTCACGGGGAGGTCGATGGGCTGGTCGGCTTGCTCGGGGAAGGCCGGAGCAGAGCAGGGCGGCGAAGACGATCTCGGACGGCCGAGGTTGAAGACGAGGACGGTGGCGACGATGGAGGCCGTCCGGAGGTTCGTGGCTCGACGAGGAGGTAGCTGGCGACGAGGCGGAGCTCCTGGGCACGACGGGGAGGCGAGGGGGAGGCGGTGGCTATGGCCACGGCGTGCGGCAGCAACGGCAGTGCTTCGGGCGCGGGGAGAGGGAGAGATGCAGGGGAGGGAGAGGAACGAGAGAGCGAGGGAGAGATCCGGGGCGGTGCTGGGCGCTTCTGGCGAGGCCAGGGCGTCGAGGGGGAGGGCACGCAGGCAGCTGCCGTGGCGCGCATGCGCGCGGTGTGCGGCGACCACGCGCCCTGTCCCTCTGGCGCGAGGAGGGGGACGACTGGCGTCGGCCAGTCAGCTGGGCCGAGCTACTGGGCCGATCGGGTAAGTGGCCCAGGTAAGTCTCTCTCCCCTTTTCTGTTTTCTTTTCTAATTTTCTGACATTTGTTTGGTTTAATAAAAATACTAAACCATTTTATTTTATTATGCCAATTTTTGTAGGGGCTAATGGTATTATTCCAGAGCTCTTTTATAATTGGCATAATTTTTGGACCATATTTCATATATATAGAAATATATTTCTAGTGCAAATATTTATCGAATTAATCCAAATGGCCAAAATAAATGTCCATGAGCTCCTAAAAATATTGTTTTGATTTTTATCTCTGTCCAATATTTTCAGAGGGCAACATGAGCATTTTCTTGGACCCTTTTGGAGAAATTTTTGTTTGGGTCATTTTCAAGAATGATTCTGAGGGTTCCACCAATCCTCATTTCCAATTTAAATGAAATTTAAATATGATGCACAAATGACTAGCTAGTCTAGGTCATACCAGACTAGGGATGTGACAAAGATATTCGGAAAATCATGAACCACCGATACGTTACTACGATCGAGAACAATCTTGCTTTTCAGGGCAAGACGATATGATCAAATGAGCGAGGACTTGACAAAATCCTAACTCATCAATCGAAATGTGCACCAGGAAGATGGACAAGGTAGCACGATCAATCTTAGAATAATGATTCAAGAACCAACACGTTAAAAATGAGGTTATTGACCATTTAACTACCAAGCAACAAGGTTGCTAGGAGTATTGATTTCACACATCACGATTCACTTGTCGACAATCCGGTTATAACAACACGGGAACCGAGGAATGAATAATGATGAAGAGAAGTATCACTGTACCAAGAGTTCATAGGATGGTGTGCAATTCCTATAAAAATCCTGATAAAAAGATGGTAATACTCCAAGGTAGAGCAGAACAAAAGCTGGATTAGCAATTTGTTCTGTGGAGCACAACTTCTTTGACCCAATCCTGGATATGGAAGAGGTACTGGAGTTTGTTTCTCCTAGTCATTCTGCGATAGAATGGCTTGACGGACCACAAGAGTAATAGGCATCGATAAACGAACGCACGCATACTCTTGACTATCAATTGATAGACGAGGGTCAGAATGCAACTAAAGAGAACAACTCAAAGGAACATATAATTTTCTGAGTTGTGGATGCATAGATTAGTATGTCGAACCAAGTTCAACATATTTCTTCCGGATAACCCATGCAGAAAAGTAGAACTGGCAGAGTCACGATTTATGAATGGAGAACTCCTCAAGAGTACTCTAATTGTGATCTTTTGGTTCAAAAGAACTCCTGCCAAGAATGGTTCATGGTATTTGGAAGAACGATATACCACGGACCTCAAGGACTATCGCAAAGGTTACTAATATCCTAAAGGAACTAGCAAACACTATCAACATGAAGTAAGTAGAGTGAATCTCGGGTTCAAAACCCAGAAATAGAATGCCTACTAACTAATAACATCACGGGATGCTTTCAAAAATAATGGCCAGAATCATCACACTGGGGATACAAAAGCATTGCTAAATTGCTAGGTGACTTCCTAAACACCTAAGGTCATAATAATAGCTCCAACATCTACGCCGAGGCAACAAAGTACCTCAACCTACCGATTAGTGTGCTTATTCCGACCAAAAGGGACATCGGAGACGGAAGGAAAGGATTTGCAAATGCATCAGACTGTTTAGAGACCTGGGATGACTTGGACAGCATAACGGCTGTAAATGCTCAAAAAAGATTTGAGACATTCACAAAGATGGTGGCATAACCACTCAGAAGCACAATATCAAGGTCTCGAGATCAATAATTAACATACAGAGGTAGAAACTGAACTGAGGCTTAATCCAACAATCTTATAAGTCTACGGATTAGTAACACGTGATCCTGATGGAAAGAAGAGATAGCCTAGTTCTTAATCCCCGTAGAAGAGATAAGATGACTCAGATCAGAAGGGCATAAGGTATAAGGAGTAAAAAGAGCCTTACATTCCATCCCACAATCAATTCCCTTATATAACTAAGAATTTCTAGACTCAACTTCGACCAGTTTGGCTTGGTAATCCTACAGGCAGTCAAGCTCTGATACCAACGCTGTCAGGACCCCGACTCAATGTCACATCGATCTAGCCTGTAACACCTCATATCACTTTGCGGCCTCACGCACGGTATTCCCACGGGTGTCGCCTTACCTTTGCCCGGGACCGTTTGCGCCTTTTGGCTCACGTATATGATGATGTCACTAGCATCCATATGATAAAGAGCCCGGGCTGACATGACTAGTCGAAAACCCAAAGTGGCACAGACTTACAGGGACAGGCATCCATGACCCAGCATCGAACGTGTCGGTCATCAGCAAGTGGGTCCGGGCTGTAGCACTGGGCTAGCAGGACTCCGGTAAACCGGGCTATAGCGGGCTAACAGGGCTCCGGTACTCAATGCGTGACATTTCCCCGAAGGGACAGACACAGGAACGAAGAAGGACACATGCCGGCCAGCCTAAGTGTTCCGAAGCAGTAGCAGGCTACCATGGCTCAATGGAAACACTAGGAGACATTTCCCGGTAAGAGAGGCTACTAAGGATAAACAACTAGATAGTCAGATCCCACACATACCAAGCATTTCAATCATGCACACAATATGCTCGATATGTGCAAATACAACATGGCATCACAACATGACTCTACAACTCAGGTATTTATCAATAGGCTCCGAGGAGCGAGATATTACAAACAGGGGGCTCACGACCCAACATTCAGAGCATACAAGTCAAAGCACAAGCGGAAGCTATCATGTCTGAGTACAGACATCTATAAATGAAAAAGGCTGAGAAGCCTGACTATCTACCAGATCCTGCCGAGGGCACAAGATCGTAGCTGAGGTAACAAGCTAAACGTCGAAGTCCACGCGGAACTACTAGTGAGACTGAAGTCTCTCTGCAAAAACATAAAATAGGCAAACGTGAGTACAAATGTACCCAGCAAGACTTACATCAGAACTAACTACATATGCATCATTTTCAACAAGGAGATGGTGGGGTTTAACTGCAGCAAGCCAGCTTTGACTCTGTGGCTATCCTAAACTACGACTGCAAAGTAACTCTTTGAGGTGGCGCACACGAGTCCACATATTCACCATATCAATACACCACTATGGATCCACTCCCGTCTCCCTACGAGAACGCCATCCATAGCACTCACGCTTATCTTGCGTATTTTTAGGGTATCCACTTTCACTTGTCTATGAACTGATATAAGCAACCTAGAAGTCCTTTACCGCGGACACGGCTATTCGAATAGATGATGTTAACCCTGCAGGGGTGTACTTCTTCATACATGTTTCCACCACTTAGCGTCTGCACACGACATGTGCTCGGCAGACTTCAAGCGAAAGCCAACGTGGGTGTAGACCACGACCTACCTAAACACTCAAGTCTCTAGTCCAGGTTTATCGCCTATTCGGGTTCCATCCATGAGGAGATCCGGCCGGAGTTTCGCTCACAGCCCCAAACGATGTGAACAGGGTTCCGTGACACCAAACGGGCGCCCGGTATACCCGGCCACGTGCCTACCGCATCACAGCCCACCCCTATGGTCAGCGCTGTCCACGGCCTCCAGCATACTACAAACACCAGAAACTACTTGCAACTCCTGGACAGAGGACTAGGGTGAATAAGAAGTCGAGCGGGGTCATATTTCAGGGCCCAATGCATGGTAGTAGCTGAATCATGGCTCACAAACATAGAACTCAGTTCCTAAGGACGGCTTCAATGAGACAACCCACCATGTACTCCTACATGGCCTCTCACCGACACCTTTTACCAAATCATGTTCACACACTTAGCTCACACACAGTAGGACATGTTCACACACCTCTGATTCATCCCCGATGAATCAGACCTGACTCAACTCTAAGCAATAGCAGGCATGACAAACAAACATGAATGAGTAGGCACAACATGGCTCAAACAACTCCTACTCATGCTAGTGGGTTTCATCTATTTACTGTGGCAATGACAGGTCATGCAGAGGATAAAGGGGTTCAGCTACCGTAGCAAGTAACAGTTGAATCGTTGTTGTCCTAATGCAGTAAAAGAGAGCAGGAGCGAGAGAGTAGGATTGTATCGGAATGAACAAGGGGGTTTTGCTTGCCTGGCACTTCTGAAGATAACATTGAGTCTTCATCAGTGTCAACGATCGCATCATCGGTACAACGTCTATCGAGGGGGAACAACACCGGCAAACACAGAAGAAACACGATCAATGCAATGCACAATATGATGCATGCTATGACATGGCAATATGAATGTGTTTTGAGCTAATGCAACTAGCAACAGATTAAATGAAGTTGGTTTGAATACAAGATTCAAACTCAAACTCCATATGTGATTATTCAAATGCCCTTTATTGGTTTTGACCAAAACAGAGGACAAACATTTTTCAAACATGCATGAAAATGGTACAGATGGATTCCTTGAATTTTTCTGATAATTTTTCATATATAAATTATTTAATTTGGAGTTACGGTTGAATTTCTATGATTTTTAGAAGTTTTTACAATTTTCTGGAATTTCCTCAATAATATAAATCCAGAAATGAATTATGGCGTCAGCACCACGTCACTGTGACGTCAGCAGAGTCAACTGGGCTGGCTCGGGTCAAACCTGACGTGTGGGGTCCACACGTCAGTGACACAGGTTAGACAGGGGGGTTAGTTTAGTTTAATTAAAGATTAGGGGCACTAGGGCCCACATGTCAGTGTCAGGGGGTTAGATTAGGTGGTGATTAGCATTAAGCTAATCACCTGATGGCGGGGGTCCACCTGTCATGGACCCAGGGGAGGTCAAACCCCTGGTCAGTAGGGTCAATCCCGCCGGCGTCTCGACGCCGGCGAGGCCCGGGACGGTGGCGGCCGTCGGAAACACGCTACAGGGTACGGGCGAGGCCGTGCTTCGGCTCGTTGGAGAGCCCTTGCTCCCGCGCGTCAAACGGTGCGGTTGCTGGGTCGTGGGGAGGCCGGAGCTGACGACGGCGAGCTCCAAGGCGGCGGCCGGAGTTCGGGTGGCCACGGGTTAGCTGCTGCGGCATGCAAACGGGAGGGGGCTTGCGCTAGGAATGCTCTACGGAACGCTGCGAACGCGTTAGGCTCGCCGGGGTGACCAAATGGTCACCGGAGCTACGTCGACGATGAGCTCGGGCGGCGGCATGCTACGGGCATCCAGGGGCGATGCCTACGACGATCAAAAGAAGTGGGGAAGAGGGGGAAACGGTGGAGGAGCTCACGGGGGGTCGGTTGGAGCAGACGGCGAGCTCGGGGAGGCGGCAAAGACGGCGAATCGACAGACGGTGTCCGGCGGCCGTGCGTGGAGAAGACGGGTCGCTGGCGAGGCAGCAGGGCATCCGACGACGCGTGTCTCAACGGAGAGGTAGCAGGGGACTAGGCGGAGCCGATGGACTCTCTAGTAGGGCGAAACGACGGCGGTGGCTGCGGTGGTAGTGGACGGTGGCGGCGGCAGCGGTCGGGCGAGAGAGGGAGAGATCCAGGGAAGGGGGTGAGAGCGCGGGAGAGCGAGGGAGAGAGGCAGGGAGGTGAGTGGCGCCATCTAGACGCGTCGGGGCGCCTCGGTGGCAAGCAGGAGGTGGCCAGGGCGGCGTCGGCGCCCGCCACCGAGCTGCTTCGGTGCGAGGGGAGGAAGACGACAGGGGGGGTAGCGGTGGCGGGCTGGGCCGTGCTGCTGGGCCAGGTGGGCTACCAGGTGAGCGCCAGGTAAGATCTTCTGCTCTCTCTCTCTTATTTCTATTTAATTCTATTTTCTATTTTCTGTAGTTTGTTTTGATTTGATTTAAAATATCAAATCACTTTATAAAATCCTGGAAACAATTATGGGTGCTTTCTGAATTATTTCAGTGACCCTTAACAATTTCCAACATTTATTTGAACATTTAAATTATTTATAGTATTTAAATGCCCAAGGTCAAATACAATAGGATTTAATTCAAAAATCCAGAATGGCCTAGAAATATGTGCATCATTGATGGCAGAGGTTTTCACCTTTAACAAAAATAATAAACTTTTCTAAAGGGCATTCTGGGTTTATTGAAAATATTTTATTTTGATCCTAATTGCATTTTATTTAGTGCTAGGGTTTGTCATCCCCATTTCAAGTTTCATGAATTTTAAACATGATGCATGAATGCCTTAATGCAACTAATGACAAACAAATTCTAGGGCTGTGACACGACGGGACGATGAACGACGATGAAGGGAAGCACTTGTAGCTTCTTGCTAAAAATCGATCTGCAACTAACTTCTGCCTAACAATCGATCCTTCCCTGGACGTACGTGGACGTGTAGTGCTAGGAGTTGTAGCCGGAACAGGACACGCACGTATACAATTACTACCAGCCGATCGATCTATACTTTGATCGATTCAGTGCCCAGCACAGCACGCGGACTCTGATTGTTTGATGGCTACAACTGTATATCTAATTAAGGCGTGTCTGCAATGTCGCAAAGTGTTGTATCTAATTAAGGATAGTTATTGGAATTGTAACAGGTTTCTTAGATTTGCACAGCCTGCCATGTGGCATGGCTCGAGCGATGAGGGCATCTCATGTGCTAACCGATAAATTTGCTCTGGCATCTGTCCACGAATAGAGGAGACCCGTCCAAGGATACTGATGCGGGAGCTGTCCATCCAAAAGAACCCGCATACATTTCAACCACTGTTTGAACTAACCGGACGGAATTAATGCAAACACAACGTATTTCATATAAAGAGGACGAAATTCATTACATTTCCGACATACTTCAACTAAAATTGGAGCTCGTCCGACTCTGGAGGTATAATTTTGAACATACTTCAACTAATCGACTAGTCTAATGCCGGCGCGGCAGATCTCCATTCCCATGACATTCCCTGTTTGCAAACTTTTAGAATCCTCAAATTCTAAAAGGAAAAAAAATTATGCTCAAATTTCAGTTTTTTTTTGTTTTTTTATTTTTGTTAAATCTGGTCAAACTATGGTCAAACTACTTATTCAAGAAGTATTAGTGTTACTAAATAATTATTTCAGTTTTTTTAAATTTTGGTCAAATCTGGTCTGTCATGTTTGCCGACGCCCGGCGTCGAGCTGCCGTAGTACTTCCGGCGACTGGCGACGGGACGACGAACGACGATGAAGGGAAGCACTTGTAGCTTCTTGCTAACAATCGATCCGCAACTAGCTTCTGGCTAACAATCGATCCTTCCCTGGACGTACGTGGACGTGTAGTGCTAGGACTTGTAGCCGGAACAGGACACGCACGTATATAATTACTACCAACCGATCGATCTATATTTTGATCGATTCAGCGCCCAGCACCGCACGCGGACTCTAATTGTTTGATGGCTACAACTGTATATATGTAATTAAGGCGTGTCTGCAATGTCGCAAAGTGTTGTATCTAATTAAGGACAGTTATTGGAATTGTAACAGGTTTCTTATATTTGAACAGCCTGCCATGTGGCATGGCTCGAGCGATGAGGGCATCTCAGGTGCTAACCGACAAATTTGCTCCGGCATCTGTCCACGAACAGAGGAGACCCGTCCAAGGACACTGATGCGGGAGGTGTCCATCCAACAGAACCCGCATAAATTTCAACCATTGTTTGAACTAACCGGACGGAATTAATGTAAACACAACGGATTTCATATAAAAAGGACGAAATTCATTACATTTCCGACATACTTCAACTAAAAGCGGAGCTCGTCCGACTCTGGAGGTATAATTTTGAACATACTTCAACTAATCGACTAGTCTAATACCGGCGCGGCAGATCTCCATTCCCATGACATTCCTTGTTTGCAAAATTTTAGAATCCTCAAATTCTAAAAAGAAAAAAAATTATGCTCAAATTTCAGTTTTTTTTTATTTTTTTAATTTTTTTTAAATCTAGTCAAACTATGGTCAAACTACTTATTCAAGAAGTATTAGTGTTACTAAATAATTATTCAAGAATATTAGTGTTACTGAATAATTATTTAAGTTTTTTTGAATTTTGGTCAAAACTGGTCTGTCATGTTTGCCGACGCCCGGCGTCGAGCTGCCGTAGTACTTCCGGCAACTGGCGACGGGACGACGAACGACGATGAAGGGAAGCACTTGTAGCTTCTGACTAACAATCGATCCGCAACTAATTTCTTGCTAACAATCGATCCTTCCCTGGACGTACGTGGACGTGTAGTGCTAGGAGTTGTAGCCGGAACAGGACACGCACGTATACAATTACTACCAGCCGATCAATCTATACTTTGATCGATTCAGCGCCCACCACCGCACGCAGACTCTGATTGTTTGATGGCTACAACTGTATATCTAATTAAGGCGTGTCTGCAATGTCGCATAGTGTTGTATCTAATTAAGGATAGTTATTGGAATTGTAACAGGTTTCTTAGATTTGGACAGCCTGTCATGTGGCATGGCTCGAGCGATGAGGGCATCTCAGGTGCTAACCGACAAATTTGCTCCGGCATCTGTCCACGAAAAGAGGAGACCCGTCCAAGGATACTGATGCGGGAGCTGTCCATCCAACAGAACCCGCATACATTTCAACCACTGTTTGAACTAACCGGACGGAATTAATGCAAACACAACGGATTTCATATAGAGAGGACGAAATTCATTACATTTCCGACATACTTCAACTAAAAGCGGAGCTCGTCCGACTCAGGAGGTATAATTTTAAACATACTTCAACTAATCGACTAGTCTAATGCCGGCGCGGCAGATCTCCATTCCCATGACATCCCTGTTTGCAAATTTTTAGAATCCTCAAATTCTAAAAGAAAAAAAAGTTATGCTCAAATTTCAATTTTTTTGAATTTTTTTTATTATCTTTAAATCTGGTCAAACTATGGTCAAACTACTTATTCAAGAACTATTAGTGTTACCAAATAATTATTCAAGAATATTAGTGTTACTAAATAATTATTTCAGTTTTTTTGAATTTTGGTCAAATCTGGTCTGTCATGTTTGCCGACGCCCGGCGTCGAGCTACCGTAGTACTTCCGGCGACTGGTGACGGGACGACGAACGACGATGAAGGGAAGCACTTGTAGCTTCTTGTTAACAATTGATCCGCAACTAGCTTCTGGCTAACAATTGATCCTTCCTTGGACGTACGTGGACGTGTAGTGCTAGGACTTATAGCCGGAACAGGACACGCACGTATACAATTACTACCAGCCGATCGATCTATACTTTGATCGATTCAGCGCCCAGCCCCGCACGCGGACTCTGATTGTTTGATGGCTACAACTGTATATCTTATTAAGGCGTGTCTGCAATGTCGCAAAGTGTTGTATCTAATTAAGGATAGTTATTGAAATTGTAACAGGTTTCTTAGATTTGGACAGCCTGCCATGTGGCATGGCTCGAGCGATGAGGGCATCTCAGGTGCTAACCGACAAATTTGCTCCGGCATCTGTCCACGAACAGAGGAGACCCGTCCAAGGATACTGATGCGGGAGTTGTCCATCCAACAGAACCCGCATATATTTCAACCACTGTTTGAACTAAGCGGACGGAATTAATGCAAACACAATGGATTTCATATAAACAGGACGAAATTCATTACATTTCCGACATACTTCAACTAAAAGTGGAGCTGGTCCGACTCAGGAGGTATAATTTTGAACATACTTCAACTAATCGACTAGTCTAATGACGGCGCGGCAGATCTCCATTCCCATGACATTTTTTGTTTGCAAATTTTTAGAATCCTCAAATTCTAAAAGGAAAAAAAAGTTATGCTCAAATTTCATTTTTTTTGAAATTTTTTTATTTTTTGTTAAATCTGGTCAAACTACTTATTCAAGAAGTATTATTGTTACTAAATAATTATTCAAGAATATTAGTGTTACTAAATAATTTTTTCAGTTTTTTTGAATTTTGGTCAAATCTAGTCTCTCATGTTTGCTGACGCCCGGCGTCGAGCTGCCGTAGTACTTCCGGCGACTGGCGTCGGGACGACGAACGACGATGAAGGGAAGCACTTGTAGCTTCTTGCTAACAATCGATCCGCAACTAGCTTCTGGCTAACAATCGATCCTTCCCTGACGTACGTGGACGTGTAGTGTTAGGACTTGTAGCCGAAACAGGACACACACGTATACAATTACTACCAGCCGATCGATCTATACTTTGATCGATTCAGCGCCCAGCACCGCACGCGGACTCTGATTGTTTGATGGTACACCTCTATATCTAATTAAGGCGTGTCTGCAATGTCGCAAATTGTTGTATGTAATTAAGGATAGTTATTGGAATTGTAACAGGTTTCTTAGATTTGGACAGCCTGCCATGTGGCATGGCTCGAGCGATGAGGGCATCTCAGGTGCTAACCGACAAATTTGCTCCGGCATCTGTCCACGAACAGAGGAGACCCGTCCAAGGATACTGATGCGGGAGCTGTCCATCCAACAGAACCCGCATACATTTCAACCACTGTTTGGACTAACCGGACGGAATTAATGCAAACACAACGGATTTCATATAGAGAGGACAAAATTCATTACATTTCCGACATACTTCAACTAAAAGCGGAGCTCGTCCGACTCTGGAGGTATAATTTTGAACATACTTCAACTAATCGACTAGTCTAATGCCGGTGCGGCAGATCTCCATTCCCATGACATTCTTTGTTTGCAAATTTTTAGAATCCTCAAATTCTAAAACGAAAAAAAGTTATGCTCAAATTTCAGTTTTTTTTATTTTTTTAATTTTTGTTAAATCTGGTCAAACTATGGTCAAACTACTTATTAAAGAACTATTAGTGCTACTAAATAATTATTCAAGAATATTAGTGTTATTAAATAATTATTTCAGTTTTTTTGAATTTTGGTCAAATCTGGTCTGTCATGTTTGCTGACGCCCGGCGTTGAGCTGCCGTAGTACTTCCGGCGACTGGCGACGGGACGACGAACAACGATGAAGGAAAGCACTTGTAGCTTCTTGCTAACAATCGATCCGCAACTAGTTTCTGCCTAACAATCGATCCTTCCCTGGACGTACGTGGACGTGTAGTGCTAGGACTTGTAGCCGGAACAGGACACGCACGCATACAATTACTACCAGCCGATCTATCTATACTTTGATCGATTCAGCGCGCAGCACCGCACGCGGACTCTGATTGTTTGATGGCTATAACTGTATATATAATTAAGGCGTGTCTGCAATGTCGCAAAGTCTTGTATCTAATTAAGGATAGTTATTGGAATTGTAACAGGTTTCTTAGATTTGGATAGCCTGTCACGTGGCATGGCTCGAGCGATGAGGGCATCTTAGGTGCTAACCGATAAATTTGCTCCGGTATCTGTCCACGAACAGAGGAGAGCCGTCCAAGGATACTGATGCGGGAGCTGTCCATCCAACAGAACCCGCATACATTTCAACCACTGTTTGAACTAACCGGACGGAATTAATGCAAACACAACGGATTTCATATAAAGAGGACAAAATTCATTACATTTCCGACATACTTCAACTAAAAGCGGAGCTCGTCCGACTCAGGAGGTATAATTTTGAACATACTTCAACTAATCGACTAGTCTAATACCGGCGCGGCAGATCTCCATTCCCATGACATCCCTGTTTGCAAATTTTTAGAATCCTCATATTCTAAAAGGAAAAAAAGTTATGCTCAAATTTCAAATTTTTTTGAATTTTTTTATTTTTTTTATATCTGGTCAAACTATGGTCAAAGTACTTCTTCAAGAAGTATTAGTGTTCCTAAATAATTATTCAAGAATATTAGTGTTACTAAATAATTATTTCAGTTTTTTTGAATTTTGGTCAAATCTGTTCTATCATGTTTGCCGACGCCCGGCGTCGAGCTGCCCTAGTACTTCCAGCGACTGGCAACGGGACGGCGAACAATGTTGAAGGGAAGCACTTGTAGCTTCTTGCTAACAATCGATCCGCAACTAGCTTCTGGCTAACAATCGATCCTTCCCTGGACGTACGTGGACGTGTAGTGCTAGGACTTATAGCCGGAACAGGACACGCACGTATACAATTACTACCAGCTGATCGATCTATACTTTGATCGATTCAGCGCCCAGCACCGCACGCGGACTCTGATTGTTTGATGGCTACAACTGTATATCTAATTAAGGCGTGTCTGCAATGTCGCAAAGTGTTGTATCTAATTAAGAATAGTTATTGGAATTGTAACAGGTTTCTTAGATTTGGACAGCCTGCCATGTGGCATGGCTCGAGCGATGAGGGCATCTCATGTGCTAACCGACAAATTTGCTCCGGCATCTGTCCACGAACAGAGGGGGACCTGTCCAAGGATACTGATGCGGGAGCTGTCCATCCAACAGAACCCGCATACATTTCAACCACTGTTTGAACTAACCGGACGGAATTAATGCAAACACAACGGATTTCATATAAAGAGGACGAAATTCATTACATTTCCGACATACTTCAACTAAAAGCAGAGCTCGTCCGACTCTAGAGGTCTAATTTTGAACATACTTCAACTAATCGACTAGTCTAATGCCGGCGCGGCAGATCTCCATTCCCATGACATTCCCTGTTTGCAAACTTTTAGAATCCTCAAATTCTAAAGGAAAAAAAGTTATGCTCAAATTTCAGTTTTTTTTTATTTTCATTAAATCTGGTCAAACTATGATCAAACTACTTATTCAAGAAGTATTAGTGTTACTAAATAATTATTCAAGAATATTAGTGTTACTAAATAATTATTTCAATTTTCTTGAATTTTGGTCAAATCTGGTCTGTCATATTTGCCGACGCCCGGCGTCGAGCTGCCGTAGTACTTCCTGCGACTGGCGACGGGACGACGAACAACGATGAAGGGAAGCACTTGTAGCTTCTTGCTAACAATCGATCCGCAACTAGCTCCTGCCTAACAATCGATCCTTCCATGGACGTACGTGGACGTGTAGTGCTAGGACTTGTAGCCGAAACAGGACACCCACGTATACAATTATTACCAGCCGATCGATCTATACTTTGATCGATTCAGCGCCCAGCACCGCATGCGGACTCTGATTGTTTGATGGCTACAACTGTATATGTAATTAAGGCGTGTCTGCAATGTCGCAAAGTCTTGTATCTAATTAAGAATAGTTATTGAAATTGTAACAGGTTTCTTAGATTTGGACAGTCTGCCATGTGGCATGGCTCGAGCGATGAGGGCATCTCAGGTGCTAACCGACATATTTGCTCCGGCATCTGTCCACGAACAGAGGAGACCCGTCCAAGGATACTGATGCGGGAGCTGTCCATCCAACAGAACCTGCATACATTTCAACCACTGTTTGAACTAACCGGACAGAATTAATGCAAACACAACGGATTTCATATAAAGAGGACAAAATTCATTACATTTCCGACATAGGTCAACTAAAAGCGGAGCTCGTCCGACTCTGGAGGTATAATTTTGAACGTACTTCAACTAATCGACTAGTCTAATGCCGGCGCGACAGATCTCCATTCTCATGACATTCCCTGTTTGCAAACTTTTAGAATCCTCAAATTCTAAAAGTAAAAAAGAAGTTATGCTCAAATTTCAGTTTTTTTTTAATTTTTGTTAAATCTGGTCAAACTATGGTCAAACTACTTATTGAAGAAGTATTAGTGTTACTAAATAATTATTCAAGAATATTAGTGTTACTAAATAATTATTTCAGTTTTTTTGAATTTTGGTCAAATCTGGTCTGTCATGTTTGCCGACGCCCGGCGTCGAGCTGCCGTAGTATTTCCGGCGACTGCCGACGGGACGACGAACGACGATGAAGGCAAGCACTTGTAGCTTATTGCTAACAATCGATCCGCAACTAGCTTCTGGCTAACAATCAGTCCTTCCCTGGACGTACGTGGACGTGTAGTGCTAGGACTTGTAGCCGTAACAGGACACACACGTATACAATTACAACAGCCGATCAATCTATACTTTGATTGATTCAGCGCCCAGCACCGCACGCGGACTCTGATTGTTTGATGGTACACCTCTATATCTAATTAAGGCGTGTCTGCAATGTCGCAAAGTGTTGTATGTAATTAAGGATAGTTATTGGAATTGTAACAGGTTTCTTAGATTTGGACAGCCTGCCATGTGGCATGGCTCGAGCGATGAGGGCATCTCAGGTGCTAACCGACAAATTTGCTCCGGCATCTGTCCACGAACAGAGGAGACCCGTCCAAGGATACTGATGCGGGAGCTGTCCATCCAACAGAACCCGCATAAATTTCAACCACTGTTTGAACTAACCGGACGGAATTAATGCAAACACAACGGATTTCATATAAAGAGGACGAAATTCATTACATTTCCGACATACTCCAACTAAAAGCCGAGCTCGTCCGACTCTGGAGGTATAATTTTGAACATACTTCAACTAATCGACTAGTCTAATGCCGGCGCGGCAGATCTCCATTCCTAATACATCCCTGTTTGTAAAGTTTTAGAATCCTGAAATTCTAAAAGGAAAAGAAGTTATGCTCAAATTTCAATTTTTTTTGAATTTTTTTATTTTTTATTAAATCTGGTCAAACTATGGTCAAAGTACTTCTTCAAGAAGTATTAGTGTTACTAAATAATTATTCAAGAATATTAGTGTTACTAAATAATTATTTCAGTTTTTTTGGATTTTGGTCAAATCTGGTCTGTCATGTTTGCCGACGCCCGGCGTCGAGCTGCCGTAGTACTTCCGGCGACTGGCGACGGGACGACAAACGACGATGAAGGGAAGCACTTGTAGCTTCTTGCTAACCATCGATCTGCAACTAGCTTCTGGCTAACAATCGATCCTTCCCTGGACGTACATGGACGTGTAGTGCTAGGACTTGTAGCCGGAACTGGACACCCACGTATACAATTACTACCAGAAAATCGATCTATACTTTGATCGATTCAGCGCCCAGCACCGCACGTGGACTCTGATTGTTTGATGGCTACAACTGTATATCTAATTAAGGCGTGTCTGCAATGTCGCAAAGTGTTGTATCTAATTAAGGATAGTTATTGGAATTGTAACAGGTTTCTTAGATTTGGACAGCCTGCCATGTGGAATGGCTTGAGCGATGAGGGCATCTCAGGTGCTAACCGAGAAATTTGCTCCGGCATCTGTCCAGGAACAGAGGAGACCCGTCCAAGGATACTGATGCGGGAGCTGTCCATCCAACAAAACCCGCATACATTTCAACCACTGTTTGAACTAACCGGACGGAATTAATGCAAACACAACGGATTTCATATAAACAGGACGAAATTCAATACATTTCCGACATACTTCAACTAAAAGTGAAGCTCGTCCGACTCTGGAGGTATAATTTAGAACATACTTCAACTAATCGACTAGTCTAATGCCGGCGCGGCAGATCTCCATTCCTAATACATCCCTGTTTGTAAATTTTTAGAATCCTGAAATTCTAAAAGGAAAAGAAGTTATGCTCAAATTTCAATTTTTTTTGAATTTTTTTATTTTTTATTAAATCTGGTCAAACTATGGTCAAAGTACTTCTTCAAGAAGTATTAGTGTTACTAAATAATTATTCAAGAATATTAGTGTTACTAAATAATTATTTCAGTTTTTTTGGATTTTGGTCAAATCTGGTCTGTCATGTTTGCCGACGCCCGGCGTCGAGCTGCCGTAGTACTTCCGGCGACTGGCGACGGGACGACAAACGACAATGAAGGGAAGCACTTGTAGCTTCTTGCTAACCATCGATCTGCAACTAGCTTCTGGCTAACAATCGATCCTTCCCTGGACGTACATGGACGTGTAGTGCTAGGACTTGTAGCCGGAACTGGACACCCACGTATACAATTACTACCAGAAAATCGATCTATACTTTGATCGATTCAGCGCCCAGCACCGCACGTGGACTCTGATTGTTTGATGGCTACAACTGTATATCTAATTAAGGCGTGTCTGCAATGTCGCAAAGTGTTGTATCTAATTAAGGATAGTTATTGGAATTGTAACAGGTTTCTTAGATTTGGACAGCCTGCCATGTGGAATGGCTTGAGCGATGAGGGCATCTCAGGTGCTAACCGAGAAATTTGCTCCGGCATCTGTCCAGGAACAGAGGAGACCCGTCCAAGGATACTGATGCGGGAGCTGTCCATCCAACAGAACCCGCATACATTTCAACCACTGTTTGAACTAACCGGACGGAATTAATGCAAACACAACGGATTTCATATAAACAGGACGAAATTCAATACATTTCCGACATACTTCAACTAAAAGTGAAGCTCGTCCGACTCTGGAGGTATAATTTAGAACATACTTCAACTAATTGACTAGTCTAATGCCGGCGCGGCAGATCTCCATTCCCATGACATTCTCTGTTTGCAAATTTTTAGAATCCTCAAATTCTAAAAGGAAAAAAAAGTTATGCTCAAATTTCAGTTTTTCTATTTTTTTTTATTTTTGTTAAATCTGGTCAAACTATGGTCAAACTACTTATTCAAGAAGTATTAGTGTTACTAAATAATTATTCAAGAATATTAGTGTTATTAAATAATTATTTCAATTTTTTTGAATTTTGGGGTCAAACTGTGGTCAAACAATTGTCAAACTACTTATTCAAGAAATATTAGTGTTACTAAATAATTATTTCAGTGTTTTTGAATTTTGGTCAAATCTGGTCAAACTGTTGTCAAATTGTGGTCAAACTATGGTCAATTTGTGGTCAAGCTACTTATTCAAGAAATATTAGTGTTACTAAATAATTATTATTTTTCTAGAACAATAATTTCAAACTGAAACAGTGAAATGTGTGACTTCATGCTCAAGCTAAATTCATGAGGGTTAGTAGGATTGACATCTTACTATTGTTAGGAAAACAACAAATGCAGACTTGGAAACGAGGGAGAATAGAACTCGGAAGTTAAGCGTGCTCAGGCTGAAGTAGTGAGATGGGTGACCGTCCGGGAAGTTAGATGATTTGGAATGATGAGGGGTGATTAGAGATTAGAGGTTAAATTGAGCAGTGATGAGGGTGATTAGAGATTAGAGGTTAAAATAATTCAGAAATTTGAAAAAAAAATTAAAAAAAATTAAAAAAAAAATAAAAAAGAAAATTTTCAAAAAAAATCATAAAATTTCCTTTAGTACCGGTTGGTGCTACCAACCGGGACTAAAGGTGGACCTCCAGGCAGCGGCCACGTGGACGACCTTTAGTCCCGGTTCGTGTAAGAACCGAGACTAAAGGGGGAGGCTTTAGTAACGACCCTTTAGTCCCGGTTCCAGAACCGGGACTAAAGGCCCTTATGAACCGGGACAATAGGCCCTATTTATACTAGTGTGTCCATGCAATCTTATGGAGCAATAAAACATAAGTAAACAATTTACGCTGGGTGACCGGCTTAAGGCCCACCCTACCACCCACGTCCTGTTTTACCTTATTCCCTTACGCGTCTTCCACCTCCCGCAAGCACCATTCCCTCTTTCCTCTTTGCCACCACCCCTCCTCCCCACACAAGAGGGGCCATGCCATTGTTGCCGCACACATCTTGTCCCAGATCGACAGTGAGGCCGTTGGCATCGCGCTCCTTCCCCCACAGCGCCGCCGGATGCCGCACTACGAGGAGCTTTTTTCCTTGAAGAACGAGAGCATCGTCCAAAGCTTGTAGTCCCATCTAATTGAATCAAAAGCCTTGCAAATGTCCAGCATGAAAAGCAAGGTTACCTTTTATTTTCATGGAGGCAACAGGCAAAGTTTCTGACGTACATGATGTTAACGTGGATACTTCTCTTCTTTATGAATGCACTTTGGGCATTGGAAGCGATGTTTTTCATGAAAGGAGCTAGCAGACTGGAACGCACTTTGGCAATGATTTTCATAGTGGTGTGTATGAGACTTATAGGGTGGTAGTCCAAAATCTCCTCACCTCAGCCTCATCTTTCTTGGGCAGAAGAGCAATGCTTGCATGGTTGAGCTAGCGGAAGCTCTTTGAATGCAAGTCGCCAAAAAGGCGAACGATGGCTGGTTCCTCGCCGCTAGGTAGCGGAACCGGTAGAAAGCTCTTTTGTGGTGCTATGATACGAATCCAACACAATTATATTTCTCTACTAAAAGAGCACGTGTACATGCTCTTTCACTCTCCAAAAATGCATCTGTGTAGAGAAATAGCTACCGCATAGCACCACAGTGTCCGTGCGTCAGCCAGTAGTTCAGAGGAACTCCTGCCGACCAACAGCAGTTCCTTCTCAAACGACGTCGAGCGGATGTGCGGCTTGGTCGAAATCGACAAATAACTAGGTAGCCTTATAGGCAGTTTGGTCCTTTTCGGTGTCTGTAAATGGAATGGAAAAAAAGGACAAGGAAATCGGTAAAAGAGGGAAAATGGCATGTTAATCAAGGTGTTCACCAGCTGGGTCTGGGTGGTAATTTTTCTTAGTCTGTCTTAATAGTGGCAATGTTGCAAAGCCAGATGTTCAGCGTCAAATATCCAAATTTCTCAAGTAAGAGGGGACTGCTGACCAGACCTCGGAGTACATGCTGAAGAAAGCAGGCTCCATTTTGGATATTATTGTTTTTTTCTTTTCTTAATTTGAGCCTTTTTGCTATTTCAGGCGAAGAATCTGTTAGAAAGTTATTAAAATATTCCAATCAAATTGTGTTTATGTTTTATGTTTCTATGAACTTAACCTAAAATTTGGTTCGCAAAATTGACAAGTTTTATCTTTCAACACCAACCAAAAAGATGACAGCGTATCCAACAAAGAGCATTTGAAATCTATGGCTAGGTACACTTACATGATCAACGTAACCCCTTTCACTTGTTACAAAGAGCATTTGAAACCCTGAGCAGTTTTGGTCCATGACACGATTTAAAAGCAGCGAAGAATAAATATTGCATCAGTCAGCAGAACCAAATGATCATTTAGTACTTCAGACACAACTTCACGGCGGTGTCACAATTTTCATAGCATCAAACATTTGATCCGGCGCCTCCCAAATCAGTAAAACATTCCTTACATGAACTGGAAACCTAAACAGAGTGCACTTCATCGAAACAACTACGAAACAGAGTCTGAGATCATAAAGCCTCTTAGCATATACTTCCTTCGTTCCTAAATATAAGTCGTCTTAGAGATTTCAATAAGAACTACATACAGATCTATATAGACATATTTTAGAGTGTACATTCACTCATTTTGCTCCTTATGTAGTCCCAATTGGGATCTCTAAAAAGACTTATATTTAGGAACGGAGGGCGCTCAACTTTACCACTTCAATCATACACCGCGTACTGGTTTCAGACGTATGGGTTCACGCACCTTTACTTTAGGATTAGGATCATCAATGGAGAACGTAAGCAAGGTACCCTTTCCATCATCAGTTATCTCATCCTTGGGCAGAATTAAGTTGTATCCCTTTGGTAGCCCATCAAATAACGATGAGCTTCGTATCTCGTAAACTGATCTCTGGTAATAGTCGTTCAAAAAGGAACCATAGGACATCCTACACTTGAACTTGGAGTTTATAGCTTTAGGTTGGATGCAGACGACAGAGATGGCATGCCCGTACGGCTCTAGTGCCACGTTGAGCAGGAAAATTTCTCTGTCTTTGGTACGAAGAAAATGTAGACCTGGTTCTAGGCAGAGCTCAACATCTTCGGAGTACTTGATGGTTGTACACGGCCACTTGTGCTCGGAGGCGGAATGTTCAAGGAGGGCGTCTATTGCCCCAGCAAAGCTGCAGCTGGACGCCGGGCAGAAACATGGGGCGCGCGGGCATGCCTTCTCGTGCTCTTCTTTCTGGTAGTAAGTGAGCTTCTGGGTGCATCCATAATTGGCATTGGAGCAAAGAACCATGACTGATTCCATCAGACGTTCCATCCCAGCACCCGCGCTTGAAGGTAGTTTCGGCAGAGCATAAGTGACACTTGTTGCGCACGAGCTTCGGAAGGCAAGACGAGCATATGAAATGCCCCACAGAACACTGTGGAAAAGGAAGAATTAGCCGGATCCTCATGCGAGAAAAACTTTTTAACAGAAATCAGAGTTGAACTGTTGAGTACTCTACTACAATAGCAACATGATAAGTCAGTACCACACAAAATTACGCAACTATACCATGAGTCTGTAAATTTGAAGTTGTAACTTATAGTATGACCGACATACAACTCCAAAGGGGGGCAAACCAAACATAATGCTATTAGAGAGGTATATATATCATCCACCCCTGATCCATAGCCTACTAGGGAAGAGCTGTGGACTAGAAAACGGTGTACAGAGTTGCAAACAGTTTCAGTCTCAGATCAAAATGTTAGTGTCCTGATTAATTCTCTACGAAAACGAAATTTCAGCGACCATAGTTATTCTGATCCATGTTGTCTCAATAAAACTGTTTTTAGCAAGTAGCATTGTGTGTGCGGGGTGCGCCCCTGATTAATATCCTACTACTAGGGAACAGCTGTAGACTAATAAACAGTGTAGATTAGTGCTAGCAGTTTCGGTCTCGACCAAAATACTAGTGTCCTAATTCTCTACGGAAACAAAATTTCAGCAACCATATCTACTCCGTTCCATGCTGTCACAAGACACTTGTTTTTAGCAAGTAGGAGTACTATCATTATATCCAATGGTTACTTTTTAATTTCATCTGAACTTTGAGAGACAGGTAAGCACATGTAAGTACCTGGTATATAGGAGGTCCGAGCGTATGAAAGCAGACGGGGCAGTCGAGGGTGTCCATCCCCATGCTGATATTCTGCCTCTTGCCGATGCCGCTGCTCTGTCCCTCTGCCGGGGCTTCTACTCGTCTCTTGCTAGAAGTGCCACCGTTCATCGCCACCAAAACTCACTCGATGTTACAATTAAACGTGCAACAGAGCTTCACACCTACTCCCTCCGTTTCAAAATAGATGACCCAACTTTATACTAACTTTGTACTAATTTTGGAACGGAGAGAGTATTGGTCAACACAAACAGCCTCAGAAATCTGCTTCCCTGTTCCACAACATATACTGGTAATAAGAGCCACTCAAGTTATACTGGTGTACAAAAATGCTTCATGTGTTTCTGCCAGACTGGTAACGGAAAGGCGACACTCCGGACTGGAGCACGCATTAGAGATGTGCTAAATCTAATCATCCTGAATTGCTGTAATTTGTTCATGTCTTTATTTTTGTTTTCTGTTTTGGTTGAGAAATAGCTAGGCTGCTTTGTGTTAATTTATTTCTGGATCAATTCAGTAGAGGACCAGTTACTACATGCAACTGGAGATAATGTCAAGAAGAAGCAGTCCAAAGGTAAGAAATTTACCTTGAATAACCGCCGACAGGAGCCCGAGGTCACCGTTGGCGATGAGGCCAACTTCTCGCCGGCGACGCCGACTCCTGGCTGCTCCTCGGAGGCGACAGGGCCCAAGTGGGCTCTGCTCTGAGCCGGAGGAGAGCACCGGAGAGGGGCAGAGATTTTTTTTTTTTGAGACAATCACGCGAAGCTTTATTTAACTTGTGCCAATGTTCAAAGGTACAAAAGAAAGATTACCAGGATTGCCTAACCACACATGGCGGCCAACCCCCAAATTCAAACTATGCTTCGCTAGATTGTGAGCCTCGAAATTGGAGCTCCTAAACTCATGCACAAAGGTACATGAAATAAAAGTGGAACTATGGTCTATGATTTCATGCAGAATAGCTCCATAGATAGCTGGTGTTTTGTTCTTGATGTCGTCCAGTACAACTTTGCAGTCAGTAGCGACATGTATTCTGCGACTATTAAGATCATCGGCAAGCGCCAAAGCCTCTCTGACTGCTAATGCTTCGAGCGTTGGTGGATCATTGGTTCCCTTGATAACCAGAGCCGAAGCACCTTGAAAAATGCCAGCTTGATCTCGACAGATAGCAGCAGCAACTCCTCGGTTGGTTGCGGTCGCCGCATCCACATTGATCTTCGCATACATGTCCGGTGGTGCAATCCAGTGGCTAGGTCTCGCCGCTTGATGTTGTTCCTGACCACTGCCCACAGCAGCGATAGTTTGCAGGTCCACTATGTATGACTTGATGAACTGGTTAGTTCCTTCAGGACTCTGAAAAACCCCTTCATATATCGCCTTACGTTGTGCTCTCCATGTGGCCCAAAGGGTGACCACCAACAGAACGAACCTCTCGTGCGTTAATTGATCATGCATTTCCAGCAGCCAGTGTTTCGCGTTTGGATTCGTGTTCATACTCAACAGTTGCACCAATTCATCCTCAGAGAGCGCCCACACACACCTTGACATCGTGCACTCCAAGAGTGCATGTCTCCATGAGTCTTCCCTCCCGCATAGCAAACACCGATGAGTATCTGACATGTGCCGGTGATGCAATACGTCCATCGTCGGCATAGTGTGCCTCGCCAGCCGCCACAGGAAGACCCTTAGTTTGGATGGCACCTTTATATTCCACAATGTCGACCAGTCCCTTCGGTTAGCATTCAGTGAGGAGCCGCCCGGGGTCCGTTCCAGCCAGTCCCCTCGTTCCTCCTTCCTGGACATTACCATCCGGTAAGCTGAACTAACAGAAAATCTGCCGCTCCTCTCGGCGGACCAAGCCCAAAAATCCTCTATCGCCCTAGTGCATATCGGTATGGACAAGATGGCTTCAGCGTCGAAACGCACGAAGGTGTTACGGATCAGTTCCTCTTTCCACGACGCTGTGGTCGAATCAATAAGCTCCGCTACCATCACAGGCGGGTTAGGAGTGAGAGCTGTGATCGGTCTGAAAGGTCCAGTCCTCTGTAACCAGTTATCTCTCCAAATGTTTGTTGTTTGCCCATTGCCAATACGCTTAATAATGCCTTGCTTCAGAATGTCTCTCCCATCAAGAACAGCCCTCCAAATCTGAGAGGGGTGATGGCCTAGTTCTGCCTCCAGAAAGCTTGTGTTCGGGAAATATGCAGCCTTTAATATCCTTGCACTAAGTGAGTTTGAATCTTCCAGTACTCTCCATGCCTGGCGAGCCAACAAAGCAAGGTTAAAAATCTCCATATCCCTAAACCCCATGCCTCCAAGGTACTTTGGTTTCGTCATGACGTCCCAAGATACCCATGCGGGCTTCCTCCTTCCTTGTTTGCTCCCCCACCAGAACTGCCTTATAATGGATTCAATATTTTCACAAAGGCCTCTGGGTAACCGAAAGCACGCCATTGAAAATACTGGGATTGCTTGAGCCACTGATTTGATGAGCACTTCTTTCCCTCCAACTGAAAGAAGTTTTTCCATCCATCCTCTCACCTTCTCCCAAATTCTATCTCTCAAATACTTGAAAGTACCCTTTTTAGATTGGCCAACTTCTGTGGGCATCCCCAAGTATCTTTCACTCAAAGATTCATTTGTTACATTCAAAATCTGTTTGACCTCATTTCTCACCTCATTTGGGCACTTCTTGCTGAAAAAGATTGAAGATTTTGCATTGTTTGTCTTCTGACCCGACGCTTTACAGTATATCTCCAATAAAGCTGAGACCCTCGCAGCCCCCTCAACACTTGACTTGAAAAACAACAGGCTATCGTCAGCAAAAAGGAGATGGTTGACCGCCGGAGCTGTCGGAGCCACCTTGATCCCTTGAAGACTAGACGACTGAGAACTGGATCTTAAAAGGCACGAAAGGCCCTCTGCTGCAATCAAGAAAAGATAGGGGGAGATTGGATCTCCCTGACGGATGCCTCTGGTAGGAGTAAAATGTTCAAGCTTCTCTCCATTGAAGAGGACTGAAAATGATACAGACTGAACCATATCCATCACTATATTAACCCAGGAGTGTGCAAATCCCAGCTTCTCCATCATGGCTCGAAGATATGGCCACTCCAGTCTGTCATAAGCTTTCATCATGTCTAATTTTAGTGCACAAAAACTATTGGTTTTTGCTCTGCTTCTTTTCATGAAGTGCAAACACTCATATGCACATATGATATTATCTGTAATCAACCTGCCTGGAACGAAAGCTGACTGTTCCTGAGATATGATGTCTGGGAGGATCACTTTGAGCCTGTTTGCAACAACCTTGGAGGCAATTTTGTAGATTACATTGCACAAACTTATAGGCCGGAACTGAGAAAGTAAGGTAGGATTCATTACCTTCGGGATGAGAACCAAAACGGTGTCATTTATAGATGCAGCACTTTCCTCCCCTCTGATAATCCTCAGGACAGCCTTGGTAACTTCATCCCCACATATATCCCAATGCCTTTGATAGAAGTGGGCGGGGAACCCATCCGGTCCCGGTGCCTTTGTCGGGAACATTTGAAAGAGGGCTGTCTTGACCTCTTCATTTGTGTAAGGTGCCAGAAGAGCGGCATTCATCTGCTCTGTAACCTTCACCGGTACCTTATCAAGTACCTCCTCTATGCCACTCACCCCTTCTGATAGATACAAGTTCTTATAGAAGTCTGTCACCATGACTTTGAGTTCATTCTGGTTCTCTGTCATCACACCCAGGGATGTGCCAAGGCCTTAATCATATTTCTCCTCCTCCTCTCACTTGCCCGAAGGTGAAAGAAGCGTGTATTTCTGTCTCCCGCCGACAGCCACTCCAGCCTCGCGCGTTGCCTCCACATTATTTCCTCCCTGTGATATAACTCAATCAAATTCTCATTGATCTTCAATTCAATACGTGACGGCGCTGTTCTAGCCGGATCGCTCCGCAGGCGTTCTAGTTCCAGCTTTAAACTTTCTATCTCCTTCCGTACTGAGCCGAAAGTATGCTTATTCCAGGTTCCTAGCTGTACCGAAACTCTTTTCAACTTTGCTCTTAGATCTGCCATGCACTCCACCGGATCTCCTGCCCAGCTGGCAGCAATTGTATCTCTCCACGTCTCATGAGTTTCCCACATAAGTTCATACTTAAAGCCCTTCTTGTGCTTAGGTGCCCTCCCTTGAAACTCTAGCAAGATGGGATAGTGATCCGAGGTCGCTGCTGTTAGATGTTTAACTTGTGCATTTGGGAAACGTTCGCTCCATTCCGCGGAAGCCAGAGAATGGTCCAAGCGTACCCGTGTGTAACTGCCACCATTAACCTTTTTTTCAAAGGTCCAGAATTGGCCTAGATAGCCTATGTCCATCAGCATGCATACGTCTATGGCATCCCTGAACCCCTGGATTTGGGCATTGCTCCTCTCCCCAATGCCTTGTTGCTCCTCCGGACGTAGTACCTCGTTAAAATCCCCTATACAGACCCATGGAAGGTTACTCAAAGTACTGATCCCCTTCAAAATATCCCATGATTGATATCTCAAATGAGTCTGCGCCTCTCCGTAAAAAAGTGTCAACCTCCATGGGTCACAACCCGGTTCCTCAACTGAACAATCAATATGATACACAGAGAAGCCCAAAATCTCAATTTTTATTGGATTGTTCCAAAACAAACCTAGTCCTCCACTTCTACCCTGACTACTGACCGCATATCCATTATCATATCCAATACTTCCAGCTAGTTTTTCTACCCTCGATCTATCAATCTGGGTCTCAACAATACAAAAAAGGGTAGGGGCAAAATTGTTCGCAATATCGCGAAGTTCTCTAACTGTCGCAGCGTTGCCCGCGCCACGACAGTTCCAGCTTAAGATACTCATTGTGCCCGGCGGTACTCCTCGGAGGAGCCCGCCGATGTTGCATTCATTGTTTTCTCATTACTATCATCTTCCCCGGTCTTCAGTTTTCCAGCAGCTGAGCCATCTTCTCCCAACCCCTTCTTCGAGCGTTTGTTCTCTTTCCTAGGGGACACATACACTGGAGGTGGGGGTGGCACCAAAAGCTGGTCCCCTATGGTTACCACCGCAAGAGCATCTCTCATCTCTCCCGTCTGCACTTCCATTCTTGGGCTTGTAATATTCTCAACCGAAGGCGTTTGTTAGACCCCTGATTTGCAATGGAAACTACCCCCACACCTGTGGCAGGTACTGCCTTCCCGCCATTCTGCTCGGTCCCTTCAGAGGAGGGCTCCTGTTCTGTCTGCATCGGTGGCCTGGCATTAAAACGCCAGCTCTGATTGGGATTATAGGGTTCTCTACCTCGTCCTCGCCCCCCGACCATTGACCTCCACGGCCCCTCTGAGGTCCGTGGTTTCCACGACCAGCAGTGTTGAAACGAAAATTGTCAGCCATCACAAAATCACCCCATTCAAACTTCGCTTCATCGTGCTCTCCCTCCCCGCACTCCTCGTGCCAGTGGCCAAACTCACCACAATTAAAGCAGAAGATCGGTAGCTTTTCATACTTGACCTGATACTGGACTCTCTCTTCTCCCTTCTTGGCTGTGACAAAGCGTTTGATCTTGGAGTGGATATCAATCTTCACCTTGACCCTGACAAACTCACCAAAAAATCTAGCGGGAAGCTTCAACTGGATCTCCTCCACCTCTCCAATTCTGGACGCCAGGCCCTTTACCGCCGGCTCGATTAAGAACTTATCCGGTAGACGGTGTATCTGTGCCCATACAGATAGCTTGTCAAGCTTGAAGGCATCCGGGTTCTTAAAACCATCATATTCCTGCATTATTACCGCCTGATCTCTGAACAGCCATGGGCCTTCTACCATAGCCTTGTTCCAATCACCAAGACATCCAAACTGTGCCGTGAACAGATTTCCCTTGATTTTCCTCCATGTCACTGACTTAGCTGGATTCCATGCCGCCCTCATGTCATTATACAAAGCATTAGGGCTAAAGGATTTTAGTGTATGAACCCGAACGATCGCAAGCCACTTTGCCGGCTCAAGCATATCCGGCAACTCCTCCTCCCAGATGAAGTCGTCTTCCTCCTCTTCCTGCAGCATGAGCCTCGCCAGAAGTTCCTCCGCTGATTCCTTCTCCCACTTCCCCTATGATCCTGAAGCTTCTGAGTCGGAAGAGGAGGCGACGGCGGCGGAGGAGGAAGAAGGGTGGGCTGGGCCAGCGGGTATTGTGAGGTTTCCACACAACCTACACCACTACGACATGAGCCCACAGCTAACCACCCGCGTCACTCGTGGGCTGGCCCACTGTGCTGGTGCCAGTTTTCTTTTTCTTTCTTCGATTTTTTCTTATCCCTTCCATTGCTTTGTAATTTTTTTTATTTTAATGATTATTTTATTTAAACTCATGAGAATTTTCTAGCAAAATTAATGATATTTCTATGAAAATTACGTAAATTTAAAATTATTGAACGTTTCTTTAAATTTCTGAACATTTTTATAATCCTTAAACATTTTCGAAAACATGGGATTTTAATTAAAATGTAAATATTGTTCATACTTCGTGAAATTTTAGAAGGTTAGAGTGTTTTTATAAATTTGAGAGCATTTTTTATTTGAAATAAATATTTCTTAACAGATCATTTTTTTGCAGTGTATTTTTTGATACCTTTTTCAGGATAATATTTCTATTAGTATTGTACGTTTCACATTTATTTCACAAATCTAATTGTGCTTTCATTTTGATTATTTTTCTTTAAAAAAATTAATTACAAAAACGAAACCGACATTGCTTGCGGCCCATAGAGCGTGCAGGTGTGCGCCACCTCCCCAATTATACTCCCAAGTCCTGTAAGGGCATCCGCAATGTATGCCAGATACTCGTGCCAAATTCGCTTTTAGGCAATGGAACTACTTCTAACACATTGTGAGCCAGATGCCTAAACCTGATTTCGAGGGAACTAGAGCATGTAGCTCCTCCGATGCCAAATTATCTCGACGGAATAAATAATGCGAGGTTCATTGATGGGTGAGGAAAGAGACCTGGATATATTTGAGAAAGAAGAGTCTTTTTATACTATCTTGTGTCAGCTTGGATCCACCTAGCAACGAATTTAGCGATGGCACTGTTGTGGACATCTATCGAAATTGGCATCACTACCATACATGATAACGTGGCATATTTGGCATCAATCACATTGTGACTGCCCTAACAGCAATATAATACTCCCTCCGTCCGAAAATACTTGTCGGATGAATGGATGTATCTAGTGCAATTTAGTCCTAAATACTCTCATTTTTATCCATTTCTCCGACAAGTATTTCTGGACGGAGGGAGTAGAAGACTTATACTCTCCCCGTCCCAAAATAAGTGTCTTAACTTTGTATTAATTTTAGTATAAGATTTTATTAAGTTTGAGACACTTATTTTGGGACGGAGGGAGTAGTTGTTTACATATCGTTTTTGTCTGTGTGGAGAAGAGAAATATGAAAAAAAATAGGTGGTGGGCTCTCTTGCAAGAGTCATCCTTCACACATGCTTCTGAAAAACTATACTCCCTCCGTTTCATAATGTAAAACATTTATGGGACGGAGGGAGTTATAAATATGAAGGAGAAATAGAGAAGTGAAAGAAAAATACTAGTCCTAGGGCCTGTTCGGTTCACAGGAATTTCAAAGGAAACTTTGAAGGAAAGATTTCTACTGGAATTTTCACCCTTGATGCATTCGGAGCAAGGGAATTGTGAATAGCCAAACTCTGAAAAGTTTCTCTATTCTCTGTCCAGGTTTCAACTCCACCCTGCCAAAATGGAAGAGATCGATTTCTCACCTTTTATAGATAAGCGAAACATCTACAAAATGTGCCAAAATTCAGATAACAACTGTACCTCAATGATTCTGTGGATATGGTTATGGTGGGACTATGATTGGAGCCACGACCATGTTGTTGGCAGCCGGCAGCGGGGCGAATGCGTTCTTGATCAGCATGGCGACGCGAACTATGACGGCCAGGATGACAATGCCCACGACCGTACCGCCACCTATTAGTCGTCCCTACAGAGCAAAGCAACAATGAAGCCACAAACAGTAAAGTCATATTTACTGCGTACACAACAGATGCGCGTACCTTTTGTTGGAGTAATTATGCATCTATAGGATGCCATTAGTAGAAATTGATTGCAACTAGAACACCTAATTGACATGAACAGAGAAGGGTTTAGGATTTCTTTACATGTCACCGGAGTGGACATGATCGCCTGCTCGGTGCAGGCGTGATGCAGGGGTGATGTAGTCGAAGTAGAGGTTCTCCTCGACGTCCTGATTCCTTCAGGACGCCACCGGGACTGGCCGGGAACGGCGGCGGCGGCTGGCTTAGGTCTTCCCGTCGCTGCAGCGCTCCCCCTGATCGGATGGGGTGAGAATATCGGGAGGAGAGTAACCTTACGTGAATTGTGATCGCGCAGGTGGCCAGCTCTCTCCCGTATCCTTTTATATGGCGCTGGCGACAGGGGACCCAAAACCTGAGTTGGTTTTTGGGCGCCCCCGATCAGGGCGCGTTAGTTCTGATCGAGGTTCACGTACGTTGGTACGTGGACCCCTTCACTTATCGTTATCCCTTCATTTTTTTCTGTTAGACTAATAGATCTAATCTGGCTTGTTAAGCCGTCAGATCAAAACCAACATTCTCCCCCTAGATCATTAGGCTTAACTTCATTCGCCCATTCTACATAGGAATGATGTACCAAAGTGAGGTGTTACAACGGCTTGAAACGCCATAGAACCTCAACACTTATAGCACACCCGCCTATTTCAAAATGGAAAACATTTTGCTAATTGGGGAGTGGTTTATTTTAATGGTCCTCTTATTCCAGAATCATCAGGCTTCCAGTAGTCCCATGCCGGCAACATGCTCACGAAAAATACTGGGTGGTAAGCCTTTTGTTAGCGGATCCGCAAGCATATGCTTCGTTCTTATATGTTTAACATCAACTGTTTGATCCTGGATTCTATCTTTCACAACACGATACTTTATGTCAATGTGTCTGGCAGCATTACTTGACCTGTTGTTACTCGTATAGAAAACTGCTGGTTCATTATCGCAGTACAATAAAATTGGTTTAGATATGCTGTCAACCACTTTAAGTCCGGGAATAAAATTCTTTAGCCATACAGCCTGCCCGGTGGCCTCATAACATGCTACAAATTCTGCTTGCATCGTAGATCCAGCAGTCAACGTTTGTTTGGAGCTTTTCCACGATATAGCTCCTCCCGCGAGTGTGAATATATAACCTGACGTGGATCTCATACTATCCACACACCCGGCAAAATCAGAGTCTGAATAACCAACAATTTCTAGGTTATCAGTTCTTTTATATGTAAGCATGAAATCCTTAGTTCCTTGCATATAACGCAAGACTTTCTTTGCGGCCTTCCAGTGGTCCGGTCCTGGATTTGATTGGTATCTGCCAAGCACCCCGGTTACAAAACATAAGTCTGGGCGTGTACACACTTGAGCATACATGATGCTTCCAACAGCTGAAGCATAAGGAACCGACTTCATTTGATCAGTTTCACATTGGTTCCTCGGACATTGAAATGTCCCAAACTTATCGCCCTTAACTATAGGAGCAGGTGAGGGTGAGCACTTATGCATATTGAATTTTTTCAGTACTCTCTCAAAGTATGCCTTTTGAGATAGTCCTAACGTTCCTCTAGACCTATCTCGATGAATCTCGATGCCGAGGACATACGAGGCTTCACCAAGATCTTTCATATCAAAACTGGATGACAGAAAATTCTTGGTCTCATGCAGCATATCCTTATCGCTACATGCCAATAATATGTCATCAACGTATAGGACTAAAAATGTGAACCTACTGCCTTTAAACTTAACGTATATGCAGTTGTCCACAACATTTTCGGTGAAACCAAAAGTTTTGATAATTTTATCAAACTTGAGGTACCACTCTCTTGAAGCTTGCTTCAAGCCATAAATTGATTTCCTTAGACGACATGCTAAATGTTCCTTCCCTTCCACAACAAAGCCTTCTGGCTGAGCCATGTAAACGTCTTCTTTTAAGTCACCATTTAGAAATGCCGTTTTAACATCCATTTGGTGTAGTTCTAGGTCGTAATGAGCTACTAATGCCATTATGATTCTAAAAGAATCCTTGGTTGACACAGGAGAGAAGGTTTGCTTATAATCAATGCCTTCTCTTGTGTATACCCTTTTGCCACTAGCCTTGCCTTGAACCGTTCAACATTCCCTTTGGAATCATACTTGGTTTTGTAGACCCACTTGCAGCCTACTTTCTTAGCTCCATCGGGAACTTCTACTAAGTCCCAAACGTCATTTGAGCCCATAGACTTCAACTCGTCTTCCATGGCAACCAACCACTTGGACGAATTTTCGCTTTTAATGGCTTCCTTATAAGAGGTTGGATCCTCCACCTTTCCCAGATCATTCATATCCTCAAGCAAGTATGTGATATAATCATTTGATATGGCTTTCTTTCTCTCACGACGTGGCCTGCCCACGGTAGGAGGTGGTGGAGGAGCATCATTGTTCTGAGGGTCATCTTCATTATGCGACTGGTGATCCTCTTCACCTTCTGGATTGACATTAGTCTCAGGATCACCATTAGCCTCAGGACCTGAAGTACTAGATTGAGGATTAGCTTGAGACGTCACTACACTTTGTAGTGGCAAAACAATCTCTTGGATAGTCGGGGATGAAACACACACCCGTTTCTCCTCAAGATTGATCTCCCTTATTTCGGTGGCTTCGTTATCCTCAAAAAATACTGCTTGTCGAGTCTCCACATACTTGGTGGTGTGACTTGGACAATAGAAACGATATCCCTTTCCCCTATGAGGGTATCCAATGAAGAAACAACTAACTGTCTTTGGATCTAATTTCTTAAGTTGTGGATTGAAAATTCTAGCCTCAGCGGGACAACCCCATACACGTAAATAATTCAAGCTCGGTTTCTTTCCCGCCCACATCTCGTAAGGTGTGTTCGGTGCTGCTTTAGTAGGAGCGAGATTTAGCACATGTGCGGCTGTCTTTAATGCCTCCATCCATAGGCTGACTGGTAAACTTGCATGACTGAGCATGCTTCGCACCATGTCCATAAGTGTGCGGTTTCGGCGTTCAGCCACGCCATTTTGTTGAGGTTCACCAGGCATTGAATACTGGGCAACAATTCCATTCTCAGAGAGAAACTTGGCAAAAGGACCTGGAATTTGCCCATAAGGAGCATGCCTACCATAATACTCTCCCCCGCGATCTGATCGTACAACTTTTATTTTAGCGTTTAGTTGGTTCTCAACTTCGGCTTTGAACACTTTGAATTTTTCCAAAGCTTCCGATCGATCACGTATAGGATAAATATATCCGTATCAAGAAAAGTCGTCTGTGAAGGTAATGAACGAATCAAAACCTTCCATAGACTTAACATTAAGGGGTCCACATATGTCAGTGTGTATGAGTTCAAGGACTCTCGTGGCTCGTACCGCTCCTTTCTTAATCGTTTTTGCGTATTTGCCTTTTATACAGTCAATGCATTTGTCTGCATCAGATAAGTCTAATGGAAGGAGTACATCATTTTTAATAAGTCTTTCAATTCTCCCCCTCGAAATGTGGCCTACTCGTACCCTTCCATTTCTTCTCAATATGACATACATCACTCACATGCAGGATAGAATCTTTCAATGATAACATATATAATTGGCCTCATTTGACGCCGAGGCCTACGTTCTTATTACAATAATTCAAAACAAATTGTTTGTTCCCAAACTTGCTCTCAAACATGTTATCATCTAGGCAAGAGACAGAAATCAAATTCCTACTTAAGGTAGGGACATAAAGAACATTATTTAAATGAAGACGAAAGCCAGTGTGGAGTTCTAAGGTGATTGACCCTATGGCTTCAACATCAACTTCGACTTCATTTGCCACCTTAAGTCTTCTTGCCCCCTTTGCCATGGTTTGGATTATATTTGAGTCCTGCATAGAATTGGCAACGTGAGAAGTTGCACCTGAATCAATCCACCAAGAGGTACTAGAGTAATCAACATATAACATTTCATCAACGAAAGTAATTTCATCAGTACCTTTCTTCATCAACCATTTGAGAAATTCTGGACAGTCTTTCTGATAATGACCCTCATGCTTGCAGAAGTTGCACTTGTTTTCTTTAGGCTTATCGTCCACCTTCTCCTTTGCTTTATATGAGGTTGATGAATGTTTCTTAAAGAACTTCTTTTGTGGCTGTTGCTTAGAAGAGCTTGCTCCATCATGTTTTCTCTTGGAGGAGCCAACCAAAAAGGCTTGGTCCTTTCCTTGCCTCTTAATCCTCTCTTCTTCCTCAACAATTCTTGGAGATATCTCCGCGATTGTCCATTTCTCTTTAAGAGAGTTATAGTTAATCTTAAATTGATCAAACTCTTCAGGGAGGGAGTCCAAGATCATGATGACAAGGAGATTGTCATTGAGCTCACATTGTAATGCCTTCAATTTGTTACAAGCATTCACCATCTTTAAAATGTGAGCCCTGACATCACCATCATTATTATACTTCCCAAGGAGCTTGTGAAAAAGTTCATGTGCATAAACCTTGTCGGAGCCTTTGAATTGCTCCTCCAGGGCTGCCATGAATTCCTTAGGAGTATCTTTCTTGGGTAGTGCCCCAATTATGTCAGGTGAGATGGATGATCTCATCACAAGCATAGCAATGTGATTTGACTTTTCCCATATTTCCATCTTGGAATCATAAGTTTTCTTTAGTTCAGCATACCCCGTGACACCAGCAGTTGGAGCCACGGGTTTATCCTCCCGTAAAGCATAATCAAACTGATGGACGGCTAGGCATAATTCCATCGAGTTCTTCCAACGAGGGAAGTTACTACCTGTCAACGGTTCGACAGTAAACGCAGCGGAAGCTGTAATGGACATGAAAGAGTTTTATGAGTAATTGACATGAATATGAAATTTTACGTTGGCAAAATAAAATAGACATGCCATGTATTTTATTTCAACTCCATGTCAAAACACCGTTGGGCAGAAAAACAAGGAATTAAAATGTCATAAGTGCTGACTCATAATAATAAAACAACGTTGGTCCGAATTAAAATCAGAGTCATTTTATTCTCAATTTAGACATCAACATAAGAAAAAATATTATTATTTTTGATGTCTAAAATTCATCATACAAACACATAATAAATTCTGGATAAAATATCTCGTTGGTTCAATTTTACCCAGAATAATAGCATGTTTTAATTCATTATTATCTCAGATTTTTTCTGGCTAAAACAGTGCGAAAACTTAATTGCATTAAATGATAATGCACTGGAAAAGACAGAAAATGGCCAAAATTTGTCTGTGTCTGAAATACCCCACAGTTACACGTTAAAAAAAAGAGCCAGCCCAGCAGCAAGACTCGTAAAAAAACAATAGCTGGACTGTAACAACCTGGGCCGTAGCCACGGCCAAAAATGGCCCATCAGTGCCTGATGGCCCAGCTCGGAGCCGCGCGATGCTCTCACTCGTCGGATCAAGCCGACGGCGAGGATTGCCCCGCAGCTGAGCAAAACAGTGGCTGGGTCAAACCCTATCCATTTCTTCCCCTCCTCCCGATTCCCACTCACTGGCGCGGCGGCCCGAGGCGTGACGGGGTTCAACGGCGGCCCGAGGCGCGCCGGTCATGGCGGCGCGGCGGCTGCGCTCGCCGGAGGAGCGTGCAGCGGGGTGAATCCCGCGCGCTCCCCCGTCGAATGTGGCCCCGGCGTCCGTGCTCATGGCGCATCAGGGGAGGAGGGACGCCGGCCACCGCGACATGTGGGGCGACGGCGACGAGCTCGTCCAGTCAAGTGGCGGCGACGACGGCTAGTAAACGTTCCGCGCGTCGCTCCGGTGGGAGGCGACGGCGTCGCGGCGTCTCCGCCCTCGCACCACTTGATGCAGTGCGGGCCCCGAAGGGAAAGGCGGCTACGCGGCGCATTAGGTGAGCCTATGCCTCATTCTTCTCCAATTCGTGTTCATCAGTGCTTGATTTGGTGAAACAGTCCTAATTGAAGAATTAGGGTTCTACCGAAATTGGGGATTGTTTCTAGGGTTCTTCAACATGGGGGGTTGCTACTGTTGATGTACTATGTACCCCTCTGCATTATAATTTGATGATGCATACGGAACAGGACTTAAACATGATCAATTTTAATCAACATAACATGAAGGTGATCATGAAATCTTAACTTAGATTAAGTAAAATTGATGAACATAGGTGGCAGTACTGATCGTAGCAAATTATAATTAAAAGCATGATTAACAGTGGGCAATTGACATCAACATCAAAACAGTAGCAATCAAACTTGATCTACTTAGGGCCTGAACTTGAGATTGATTTACTGATCATGATATAGGGATCTAAAAGCAATCAAAATTGGCGTCTGATACCATTGTTGGAGTAATTATGCATCTATAGGATGCCATTAGTAGAAATTGATTGCAACTAGAACACCTAATTGACATGAACAGAGAAGGGTTTAGGATTTCTTTACATGTCACCGGAGTGGACATGATCGCCTGCTCGGTGCAGGCGTGATGCAGGGGTGATGTAGTCGAAGTAGAGGTTCTCCTCGACGTCCTGATTCCTTCAGGACGCCACCGGGACTGGCCGGGGACGGCGGCGGCAGCTGGCTTAGGTCTTCCCGTCGCTGCAGCGCTCCCCCTGATCGGATGGGGTGAGAATATCGGGAAGGAGAGTAACCTTATGTGAATTGTGATCGCGCAGATGGCCAGCTCTCTCCCGTATCCTTTTATATGGCGCTGGCGACAGGGGACCCAAAACCTGAGTTGGTTTTTGGGCGCCCCCGATCAGGGCGCGTTAGTTCTGATCGAGGTTCACGTACGTTGGTACGTGGACCCCTTCACCTATCGTTATCCCTTCATTTTTTCTGTTAGACTAATAGATCTAATCTGGCTTGTTAAGCCGTCAGATCAAAACCAACACCTTTTCCTATTTCTTGACTGCCTCTAATTCCGCATACACAACAGTGAATGATATGCGTCGGAACATCCTGGCAACTCGCCTCCTGGCTGCTGCTGCTTCCCTCCTGGCGACTCGCCTTCCCTTTACGGCTCCAACAGCACCCGTTCTCGGGTGACCCTTGTGGAGCTGGACGAGGACGTGCCCGACGAGGTCGCGGAGGACATGGCGGGGGGCACTAGGCGCAGCGCCCGCCTCGCCAAGAAGGAGAGCGCGGAATGGGCCAGCATGGAGACCAAAGCTGTCTGTCTCAAAGCCTTGAAGGAAGCTCTCGCGGGGTGTTCTTCCAGGCTCAAATCCAAGGTGGGCAAGGACAAGCTGCTGGTTGCTGTGATTGCCCCCTTGAGCAAGAAAAAAGTGGCGGGCCTTCGCTCCGCCGCCTGCATCCCCCACGCCGCGGCGCGCACTGGTTCTGATGACTAGTGCCATGTCCTTGATCGTCGCCAGGATCAAGGGGGGGTGCCTTTCCCCCTTGTTTGTCAACCTCCCTTCGGGTTGGCTTGTATCCTCCGCTTTCCTTGTTTTCTTTCTGAAGAGTGCTTGCTCTAGTATTGTTTCGCCCGGTGTGTGTTGTTGTAATGGGGAGTAATCGTGTTAGGACTGTCCGTGTTTTATCCTGGACTGTCCAAGGTTTGGGGGCCAGGGAAAAATGTGACGTCGTTAAAAACTTGATTGCCTCCTCGAACCCTTGTTTCGCCTGCCTCCAGGAATCAAAGCTCGATAGCTTGGATTCTCAAAAGGCAATCACTTTCCTACATGGGCGCCTCTCGAGGGTTTTTTCCAAGTTTGCTGACGGGAGCCGGGGTGGTATCGTGACGGCTTGGGACCCGACACGCTATACCCTCGTGTCTTCCATGGAATCCCGCTTCTCTCTTACTACCACCTTCGAATGCTATTCCTATGCTGTGCGCATTAGGGTCACTAATGTGTATGGCCCCTCCGATCACTCTCTTATTGACGATTTTGTGGAAGACATGGTTTCTTTGCCGACAAACACCACGGCTGCTTGGCTTGTGGTTGGATCCGCCTCCCCTGCGAGAAGAACAACAACAACTTCGATGCTAGGCGTGCGGCTAAGTTCAACTCTCTGATTAACGCTCTTGCCCTTCACGAGCTCCACCTGTCCGGTCACCTTTTCACCTGGACAAACCGGCAAGACCCCCCTATCCTTGCTCGCCTTGACCGGGCGTTTTTTGACAACGATTGGAACGCGGCCTATCCAGATTCAACCCCCTCCTCTCACCCACGTACTACGTCGGATCATGTCCCTCTTCTGGTCACGGCGTCCACGGCTATCCCTAAACCCTCCCGTTTCTACTTTGAAAACGCTTGGCTGACTGACCCTCTGTTTCTTCCCTCCACTCTCCCATCATGGACTAGTTCGGGGCGTGGCACTGGTGCGTGTGGGGCTCTTTCTGCTAAAAGGAAAGCTTTCAGGTTTGCCGCCAAGGCATGGAAAAAGCGACACCGGTTCAACCCCGCTTTTGATAACGACTGTCGTCTCTTAATTATGCTGATGGATTCTTGGGAGGAATGCCGTTCTCTTTCTTCAGATGAGATGATACTCCGGCATGATGCGCGCCATGCTCTGGCGGCCTCGATTCTCCGCCAGTGCGAGCATTGGCGTCAGTGAGGCAAACGGCGTGCAGTGTGCGAGGGGGACGAAAGCACTAAGTTCTTCCATGCCTCCGCCTCGCACCGTCGTCGCTGCAACGCCATTCCCGCCCTGGAAGTCGAAGGGGCGCGAGTGGTGGACTATGCAGGCAAGGCCGTCGCGCTTCTGGGCTTCTTCACCAACTTGCTGGCCCGCCCAAGTCAACCCGTGTGGCGCTTCAGCCTAGCTGGGCTCTACTCTCGCTCGGTTCGGGTGGACGGGCCGCCCCTTATCGCGCCGTTCGCCCTCTCCGAGATCAAGGCGGCTGTTGATGCTCTCGACCGCACCAGCACGCCTGGACCCGATGGGCTCGGGCCTGCTTTCTACCAGGCCGCGTGGGGGGTGGTGTCCGGCGACATCCAAAAGTTGTTCGACGACTTCCACTCCGGCTCAACCTCCTTGGATGGGATAAACCAAGCCTACGTGGCTCTCCTCCCGAAGACGAGTGGGGTCCCTATGCCTGCAGATTTCCGGCCTATCTCGCTGCAGAACGGTGATATCAAGATCCTGTGCAGAGGGCTGACGACGAGGTTGTAGAAGCAGATCGCTACCATGATCGATGATGACCAGTCTGGCTTTGTGAGAGGTAGAAGCATATCTGAAAACTTTGTCTACGCCAAGAGCTCATCCAGTGCTGTCACAAGCGGGTTGCTCCGGCGATGGTGTTGAAGCTAGATTTCTCCAAAGCGTTTGATTCCATCAACTAGGAAAGTCTCAGGTCCATCATGGAGGCTCGAGGGTTCCCGACGATCTGGTGTGACTGGATTGATGCGATCCTTCAATCCTCCCATTCTGTTGTGCTCCTCAACGGGGTGCCAGGGAGGTGGCTCAAGCTGAAGTGGGGGCTTCGCCAGGGTGACCCGATCTCGCCATATCTCTTCTTGATTTTGGCTGATGTACTGCAGCAGTTGATACGCCAGGACGAGACGATGAGGCACCCGTTGGTGCCCTATGCCCCCGCTGTGGTGCTTCAGTACGCGGACGATACTCTGATCATCATGCGTGCCTGTGAGGCCGGGGCAGCTCGACTCCGACAGATTCTAGACATGTTTGCTGAGGCTACTGGGCTGCGGATAAACTTCTCCAAAAGCACGCTGGTACCGGTTCGTGTCGAGCTGAAGACTCACGAGCTGGTGGTGCGGGCCCTGGGCTGTGCAGTGGGGTCCTTCCCCCAAACCTATCTTGGTCTGCCTCTGTCCTGGGAGAAGTTGAGGTTTTCAGACTTCCTGCCGATGCTTGCCAAGGTTGACAAATACCTGGCGGGCTGGGCCGCCCGCCTCTTGTCGCCGGCGGCGTGCCTGGTCTTGATCAACGCTGTTCTTGATGCCCTGCCAACTTATGCCATGGCTGCTCTGCTCCTCCCACCTGCTCTGGTCCGCGAGCTGGATGCCTTGCGACGTGCTTTCCTCTGGAATGTGGCTGAACGGGCGTCGAGCGCACAGTGTTTGGTTACCTGGGAGCGCGTGTGCTGCGCCAAGTCTGAAGGTGGCCTGGGGGTTCGGAACCTGACCACGCAAAACAAATGCCTCCTGCTGAAGATGATTCACCGACTGCACGCCACCCCCAGGTCTACATGGGCGGAGTGGGTTTGGACGGCTGCGAATGGGCGCTCGCTCTTGGCACGTGGTGACCATGCCGGGGCGAGCAGGGCGGGGTGCTGGCAAAAATGCTCCCCATGTACCGTGCTCTCTCCTCTGTCGATGTTGGTGACGGATGCTCGGTTTCCTTCTAGTTCGACCGCTGGCTACCATGCGGGGCTCTTGCTGCAAACTTTCCCGCTCTCTTCTCGCACGCCACTACCGTCGAGGTTACGGTCTGGCGGGTGAGGGCCAACGGGCTGCGACACCACCTCACCCCCCGCCTCACAAGCGCTGGCGCGCGTGAGCTGGCCTGTGTCTCGGAAATGATGGCCTCAACGCCCCGTCGGGCGGGCGGGGACGAACGGACCCTGCTCGCTGCCCCGGGTGGAGGCATGTCTGCTGCCTCTGTGTATAGCCTGTTACGGTTCGGTGGCGCCATCGCCTCGTTCGCGTAGTTCATTTGGAATGCCCGGGCGCCGTCAAAGGTCAGGTTCTTCTGCTGGCTGCTGGCACAGCGGCGCATCCACACGAGGGATGTCCTGCTCAAGAAACACATCGTCGAGGCGGATGGGGCTGGGTGCCCCGTTTGCGCGAATGAGCTGGATTGTGTCGATCATCTTATACTCACCTGCTCGTTCGCGGCCGCTTTTTGGCGAAGAATTGGTGTCGACGTCGTTGGTGCAGAGCTGGGTTGCCTGGACCGGTTGGCGGCGTCGGCGCGCTCTGTTGTCCACTCTGCCCCTGAAGTTGTTATGCTATGCTGCTGGCACCTGTGGAAACACCGGAATGCGGTCGTGTTCCAGCGGTAGCCTCCCTCTCTGGCTCGTGCGCTGGCCTGCTGCAGGGACGACGCGCTGCTCTGGAGAGGCCGGCTGACAGCCCGATGCCGTGATCACGTCGACTCATGGCTGGCTGCCCTGGCGTAGCTAGTGTGTGTTCGCTTGCGCTCGCGTGTTCATCTCGCCCCCATGTATCTCTGTGTGAGTTGGTGTGTGCCGCCTTAACGGCTGCTTGTAATCATCGGGGTTTTTGCCCCCCCCCCCCCCCCCCTCCTTTGAAAATTAAAAAAAAATATGCGTCAGAACTCGATCTGCCTCTAATTATACAAAATGTCATTTGCAGACCATATATTCAAAACTGTTATGGGGTACAAAGGGGGCATTTGCCCCCCCCACACACACACACATTAAATTTATCCGATAGTAATTTATGGTTAAGTATATGTATCTCATAATTATTGTTTGCATTGTGTAATCACATATACATGGTGTAGTAAGGTTTTATTTGCTAATAAAATTACAGCTTTGATTTTTTTATACCTTTACAATAACTTTCATGATATACAATTATATACCAATGAAAGTATTTATGTTACCCTCTCATTGGCCCTAGGGCCACCACGATTCTAGGGCCGGCCCTGTAAGCGGTGCTGGAAGAAGTTGGAGATGCCGTGGAGGCCCATGTAGTCAGTTAGATAAGCGTGTGGTCCTGGCCGGGATTGTCCTTTTCCAGATGCGGGAAACAAGTATTTAGCAGAAATCAACGGGGATTGACTGGGATTTGAAAGTACGTGTGCCAATTTCAGGGATTTTGAGTTCAGGGTTTGATTTAAGATTGGGAGTGGGAATTCAAGGTTTATGTCAGACTCTCCTCTTAGTTAAATGTGCATTAACAAAAGGACAATAGGACGTCGGTATAACATTTTCTGCGAGTCCGGCGTCACGCAGGCGGAGCGGTGAAGGTTGCGGGCGTCACGCTCAAACAAACACGACACCACGACGATGTGGACGCAAACAAACAACCCAAGGGCTCTGCGTCGGCCACGGACGCGCTCTGCTCTGCTCGTCGTGACGCGGCGGCAGCACGGCGGCGCACCGCACCGGCCCGCTCGCTGTTTTCTCCCTCTCGTTGGGGCACGGGAGAATTCCTGTCGGTGCGGGCCACGTGAGTCAAACGCCGGCAGGGCGAGCGCGTGTCATGTCAATGGGAAAAGGCCACCACCACACGGTCGGTCACCGTCACCGGCCCCGGAGCTTTCCCCGTCATCCCATTCCCATACCCCCACGCCACGCGCTCCCCGCCACCACCTCTACTTCTCTCTCTCCACGGAGTGCATCCAGCCAGCTCTCTCTCTCTTTCTCCTTCCTTCGGCTGGGCGCCGACAGATCCCTGCGTGCCTGACGCTGCGAGCGCGCCCGGGATGGCGTCGACGACGGCCTACTCGCGGCCGTCCAAGCTGCCAGGCGCGGGCCCGGGGGAGCGGAGGCCGGCGCCGCCGCGGCTCATCCGGGCCTTCTTCGCCTCCGGCGCCAAGATCGAGCCCAGGAAGCTCGCCGCCGGCCTGCTCGCCGGCTGCTGCCTCGCGCTCCTCACCTACGTCTCCCTCGCCAAGCTCTACGCCGTCTACTCCCCCGTCTTCGGTGCGTGCTCTCCGCCCCGATCCACCAATTACTCAGCTCTAGTGCTACTGTACCACATTCGATCTAACATCTAACAATTACTGCTGCTCTGCTGCCGATTCCGCCGCCAGCCACCACCTCGGCCCTGCTCCAGAACGCCCCGCCGTCGTCCTCGTCGGCGCCGGGGGCGGTGGCCGCCCCGCGCCCGCCCGAAGAACTCGCATTTACTGGCGGCAACAACGGCGGCGGCGTGGATCGTGTAGATTTGACGAAGAAGGGCCCGGCGACGGCCGGCTCTCGACAGCCCGGGGTGCCGGACGCGGTCTCCAGAAAGGAACACGCCGAGAAAGCGCCGGCGCCGGCGAACACCTCGGCACCAATGCCATGTAAGTGAATCTCTTCTTGAGCTCTCTCTTTTTCTTGGCACCTTAATTAATACTAGAAGGAAAGCAGAGCAAAGTTATCAATCCCAGGTAGGCAGGCAACCTCTTTCAGAGATTCAATGCTCTGTACTCTGCAATCTGGGCAAAATTTGGTTGCCCACTTCAGTTAATTATTTTTCCCGGATTAGAAAAAGAAGATGTGCCACATCTCTCTCTAGAGAAAGAAATGTGGTTGCTAGATCTGCTGGTATCTAATGCGACTCTTGATGGTGGATTCAGCTCAGGGAGAAAGGAAGAGCAACAGCAGCAGCAATGCCGCCGCCGGTCCGATGAGCTGCGACGAAAATGGCGTGGACGAGGGGTTCCCCTATGCGCGGCCGGCGGTCTGCGAGCTGTCTGGCGACATCCGCGTCAGCCCCAGCCAGAAGACAATGTACCTCGTCAACCCGTCCGGCGGCGGCGGCTTCGACGAGAAGGGCGAGAAGCGGCTCCGGCCCTACGCCCGGAACGACGACTTCCTCCTGCCCGCCGTGGTGGAGGTGACTGTCAAGTCTGTCGCCTCCCATGAGGCCGCGCCACAGTGCACGAAGCAGCATCGCGTGCCCGCGGTGGTGTTCTCCGTCGCCGGGTACACGGACAACTTCTTCCACGACAACACGGACGTGCTGATCCCCTTGTTCCTCACCACGGCGCACCTGAAAGGCGAGGTGCAGCTGCTGATCACCAACTACAAGCCGTGGTGGGTGCAAAAGTACACGCCGGTGCTACGCAGGCTCTCCAGCTATGACGTGATCAACTTCGACGATGACGCCGACGTGCACTGCTTCTCCCGCGGGTACCTCGGCCTGTACCGCGACCGCGACCTCATCATCGCCCCTCACCCGACCCGCAACCCGCGCAACTACACCATGCTGGACTACACTCGCTTCCTCCGAGCCGCGTACGGGCTCCGCCGCGACCAGCCGGCGGTGCTCGGCGCGGAGCCCGGGATGCAGCCCCGGATGCTGATCATCTCGCGCGGCGGCACGCGCAAGCTGCTGAACCAGGACGAGGTGGCCGCCGCCGCCTCGGAGCTCGGGTTCAACGTGACCGTGGCCGAGGCCGGCGACGACGTGCCGGCGTTCGCGGCCCTGGTGAACTCCGCCGACGTGCTTCTGGCCGTGCACGGCGCCGGGCTGACCAACCAGATCTTCCTGCCGACGAACGGGGTGGTGCTGCAGATCGTGCCGTGGGGGAACATGGACTGGATGGCGACCAACTTCTACGGGCAGCCGGCGCGGGACATGCAGCTCCGGTACGTGGAGTACTACATCGACGAGGAGGAGACGAGCCTCAAGGACAAGTACCCAAGGGATCACATGGTGTTCAAGGACCCCAAGGCCCTCCACAAGCAGGGGTGGCAGGCGCTCGCCGACACCATTATGAAGCAGGACGTCAAGGTGAACATCACCAGGTTCCAGCCTTTCTTGCTCCAGGCCATGGACGAGCTACAGGAGTAGCAGCATCGCCTCCCCAGCCACCCCAGCCCAGGTAAACTCAGATCGCAGCCACCAAACACTGTAAACTCACAACAAGATGAAATGCGGAACAATGTAATGCTAGTGCTAGTCACTACTCACTACTCACTACTGCTGCTGCTGGAGAGGGTGATGATCTGAATCTGACCAAAAGTAGATGGTTGTTTTCTGTCATGTTGCGGATTCAAGGAACCTGCACTAGCGTGGTGGATGCGCCGTCGTGTTGTACAATCTGTAGTAAGGAACATCATGTTTGGGACGTGCGCGATCAATTTTGAGAGTTGCTGTTGTGTCGGAAGGCGGAGAGGTTTGACTGAAATTTGCACAGTGGAAGGAAAGAAGCATTATGGAATCGGTGAAATTTGTACACTGGAACCAATTGCGAATGTGGCGAGAGTGATATATGGTTGCTGGTAGGCTGGACAGTTATGCCTTCTGTTGACCCTCATGCGAGGCTTAACCTTATCTCAGTATTGAACAATTATTGTTGTTGTTCAACTTTGTGGCTGTTTAATATGAATATTTTCTTCTCAAAAGGCTTGGTGGCTTGTTATATATGTGGTTTCTACATATGTTCTATCACACCACATCACATACTGTCGAAAGGGATGAGAACTTAAAATATTTTCAGGTTTCATGTCGAACGACACCAGCATTTTCTATGCACATACTGTATGTTTCTATGTTATTAAATACTTAGGTTTGATGAAATTGCAACTTTGTGAATCTGCAATTGTGCCTTAACTATATTGCGATTTTTTATGATTACATCAGGTCAGTAATCTTACCTGTGCGTTCGTAATATTATCTGCTCCTATCTATGTATTTTTTCCCCCGGTGATGCATGTTATTAGCAGTCATATCTTTTCATATAACATCGATCATCGGTAAATTGCAGGGATGGTGTGCAAAAATTGCAAATATTCTTAGTCATGCCAATAACCGGTGTTAGTTTTTTAATTTTTCTGCTGGCTATCTTGCTTGCTAGGTACTACAATTTGCACCCACGGCAATAACTTTTATGCGCATGCATGCACAAGCATGCAAATCTAGCTAGGGCACCATGCAGTTCTTTTTTTGCAAGTTTCTGTTTTCAGGATTTTCCTTTGGGCACTGCTAGGCGACCGGTGCACCGGCCAGGATTTGGGCCGGTCCAACCTATGCCGTACGATTAGCCTTTCTTAAACCGCTCAATGTGTAGCTTCTTCACCCCGCTTCGCTAGAAAAACAGAGGGAAAACGCATAGTTGACTCTGGCCGCCATCCCCGTCTGCCACAGCCCGCGTTTCCCGTGGCTGGCCGCGCGTCTGTAACAACCTGCACCCACTGCCTGCACCGCTGGTGGCTCGCCATGGCCGCCGGTCACCGGCCTCGCCTCCGGTCGCCGGCCTCGCCATCGTCGTCTCATGTATTCCTTGTCGGATCCATGCATGCAGCAACTTCCGCCCGTCGTTGCAGCTCCCTCACTGGCGATGGCAGCTCCGGTTGAACGGCCACAGCTCCGAGTAGTGCCGGTTGCCGGTCGCAACACCCGGACGACGAGCTCGCGGAAAAGGACTCACCTTCGGATTAGCTGGTAACAACAAAAATGCCCGCCGGTAGTAGCAAAAAATTATGCTGGTTCCAGCAAAATAGCTCGTGGATGCCGCCACCCCATCGTCATTGTAGCAAAATTTATCACCGCTTATAGCTTTTGTGATTGCCGGTTGTAGCAAAAATGAAAAGAGGTTCCAGCAAAAATTAGATGTAGCAAAAATCATGGCAGTGGCGGCACCACCATCCTCTTGAATTGCAACAAAATTAAAAAACGGTTCCAGCAAAATTCTAAAGAGGTTCCAGCAGAAAATTCATGGCTAGCACTGTCGTCGTCGCCCACAAACATCTTCGCTCATTGCAGCAAAATACAAAAGTGGTTCCAGCAAAAAGATTGATGTAGCAAAAAAATCATGGCAGCGACACCCCACAATCTCTCTCAGATTGTAGCAAAACGAAAAAAATTTCCAGCAAAAAATCCATGGCGGCCACCGCCGTTGCCGCCCAACACCATTGTCGTCGGGTTGAAGTGAATCCCACGGCCAGTCCCCAGCACGACGACAGCAGCCCCCTGAGTGCTCTCGTCGGCAGCGGAGGCAGCCGGCTGCGAGCCCCATCTCATCCCGATGGATGTGAAAAAATCGTGCGGAGCATGGGAGTGAAGGAAGCAGAGATGATTTCTATGGTGTTTTTGAGCTGGGCACTCGCTGCCAACAAGAAACGAGAGGTAGGGGAAGGAATGAATGAGTGGAGCAGAGCCTCTTGCGGGGGGATAAGAAGAAGAAAGGAATGAGCGATGGTGGGCCAGGCGGGCTGCACTAGAGACGTGGGCACGTTGGCAAACCAGGCACCGTTTGATTAAAAGAAATCATGCGACTCGCACGCAACCCGCGGAGCGTTCGGCCGGCGCGCCGAACGCAAACGTTTACCTTTTCCTTTTCTCCGTGATGTGTTTCTGCAAAAAGTAGCGCGCGTAATTGCTGGCGATCTTTGCTTCTGATGGTTGGTAGTCACTAAAGTGTAAGTGGCAAGTTTTTAATTACTCCAGTTAATCCGAAATCCTATAACACAACCAACCAGCTGGTCCTCACAAACTTGATTTTCCGTAAATCATTACGTTTTTATTTATACTAGAGCGTAGCTACTTGATAGGGTAAAGGGAGGGACTAGGCACAAAGTAGGGTTGCCTCTTTCTTGTTTAGACGTTGCTGGAGCTGCTAGCGTTCCTCCGGCCACAATTCACATAGTTGCACTTGAGCAGTAGTAGCGTCCACTTTGATGATAAGGGACTGAATGCTTCAAACATTTTCATTCCTAATATCACGGCTACGGTTGGCACAGTGAGAAGCACATCGGTGTTATAGTCCTGAAAGATATCCACCAGAAGCCACGATAAGCAGGTTAACTGGACTACACACTGTAGGGCATGCAAGTAGAGCGAGCCAAGCCCTTGGCAGAGACCATAGGATAACCAGTATGGATGTCCTGACCAAGAAACGAAATGATGCGGAGCATCCTACGGTCATCACCATGTCAAGAGTCCGTTTGGCAAGTGACACGTGCAACCTCTACTTCACATACACAAAGGTGAATCTTCTCCTTTACACGTGCTCACTTGACACCTTCGAGGATGGTATACTACTTGACACTTCTCCCGTGTGCATGCATAGGTATTGTCGGAGCTTCACGGATGTCGAGGAGGAGTGCAAGCACCAAGGAACAACTACACCATCCGCGAGGGAAGCATGGAAGAGAAGACAGAAGAAACGGAGCTGCTACAAGTCACAGCCACCGGACGACCGGTCCTTACCGGACGTCCGACGCCTGGAGGTTCAGCCCGACAGAACAGCTACACCCGAGGGACTCTACAGCTCCCGGACGACCGCCAGATACCGGACGTCCGACAAGTACCAGCGCGTCGGACGACCGACGCCGACCGGACGTCCGGTGTCACCAGTCCAGAAGGAAAACAGCGGAAGTCCGAAGACTTCCGGACGTCCGACCCGTCCCGAGCCATCGGACGTCCGACCCCCACCGAACGTCCGGTAACTGCCAGTGCGCAGCCGCGGCCTTTGGCCTTGTCTCCTCTCCCCCTTTCCCCTTCGTGGCTAAGACTATAAATAGACCCTCTCCACCTCCTTTCTAGGGTTAGCAAATATGATAGCTCATTCTTAGGTGAGCTTTGCTCCTACCTCTACTCTTAAGAGAGAGAGAGACTACCACTCCTATGGAGTTCAAGATCTCCATGTGAGAAGATCCTGCGGGATATCATCAAGACCCCCTTGTGGGAAGATCCGTCTAGGATATCATCAAGACCTCCTCTTGGAGATGAACCTTACCTTGTATCTTTCCCTTTGTTGTTTATGTACCTTGTGATCTTCTGTGTTTGATTGTCTAGTGGATGTGTGATTAGACTTGTTCTTGAGTGTTTCCTCTTGTGATTTCTCTCCGTTCTTCCCCGTGTTCATCGTGTTCTTCGAGAGATCCCACTCCAAACGTGAAAGATCGGCCTACACCGGGTTAGCCCCGTATCATATGGTATCATGAGCCACGTTTATCACGTATTTGGAGTCCCTCCAACCGTTTTCTAGCCTTCTTTTGCTTGATTTCGTCCTAAAATTCGAAAATCCCCACCAAAAATAGCCCCAATTTTTTTTTTTGATTTGTTCGTTTGATGATGTTTTGTTGATTTTGATCCATGGATTTGCTTGGTTTCAAGTGGATCTAGCATTTCCTCAAGTTTCCCCATCTTCCATCCACAAAATCTCATCAATTTTAACCCCGAAATCTCCAATTTTCGCCCAAAATCGCGTCCCGGAGCTCAAATCCCGCGTTGACCCCGACCCACCGGACGACCGCCACTTTACCGGACTTCTAGAGCCCCAGGAACCACCGGACATCCGCTACTTACCGGACGTCCGGCATCCCATTCCAGAACGAAATTAGTGGATTTCCGAGCTCACGGGACGTCCGGCCACCGGACATCCGTCCATTTCCGGACGTCCGCTACCTGTACATATCAACTTCGGCTGATTCTTGTTTCATCCATAACTAATTCATCCGAACTCCGATTTTGACGTTCTTTAGCTCGTTTTGAAGCTATTAACATCCCCCATCCCAAAAAAATACCACCAACATCATTTGACTCCATCAAATTTTGTGAATTTTGGCAAGTTTGCCTAGGCCTTCCACCATATCATCCGCATAGCCACCACCGACTTCCGCAACCTAACCCATTTTGTTCCATATAGCATTAGTGGTTGCTTGAGTAGTGATTCGAGTCTCCTAAGGTGTTTCGGCTACTTAGGGACAATTGCTTCTTCATCAACCACCACCACCACTTCCGCATTGCCAAGTGCAAAACCACCACCGCTTTCCGCTACCACCATTTGACATTTGTCATTTGAGATTTTGAGTTCACGGTTTTTCTGTTTCCTAAGGTGTTTCGGCTACTTAGGGACGAGTCTCCATTTTCTTGGTATCTACATCAAGAACACCGCCACTCATCATCACAAAGGACGGGAACCTCGATGACACCATTGTATATTCCCCTTGCCATTGCATTGTTAACCCCTAGCCTTACTTTTGCGTTGCTTGCCTATCGAGACTAGCCATTTGAGTATTGCCGGCCACGTTACTTGTGCACATTAGTGATCTATACCATCCATTGCATACATACCATATCATATTGGTATCATATCTTGTGTCACAAGTTTGTTCCCGCATATACACAATTGCTATCTTGGTTTGTGCATTGTGCAAAAGTGGCCATAGAAAAAAAGAGAGAATAAAGCTTTTAAGGAAAGAAAAAGAGTGAGCAAAGAGCTTGTAAGCAATAGCCATAGCATCACAATATATCATATGTTATCATACTCGATCATCTTGGATCATCTTGTGAGAAACACCGGGAACCATACATACATAGCATACTTGGGATAGCAAGTTTATCCATTTTGCATCTTATAGCACTAGTGCAGAACCGGGCTTTAGTGCCGGTTCGTGATGGCATTTAGTGCCAGTTGGCGAACCGGCACTAAAGAGTGGGGACTAAAGCCCCCCCCCTTTAGTACCGGTTCGTCACGAACCGGCGCTAAAGTGCAAACACGTGGCACGAGCCAGGCCCGGGTGCGTGTTGGACATTAGTACCGGTTGGTAACACCAACCGGTACGAAATGTTTGGGTGTTTTCTTTTTTAATTTTTTCTTTAATTTTGTTTTTCAATTTGGCTTTATTTTCCATTTAATTCTTTCTTGTTTGCTGGTATTTCACGATACTACAAATTGTACACGTTATGCATATATATAAATATATAGATTTTCTCGTACGTAGAACCGCATATATATATATCATCGAATGTCTCACAGCCAACACCATTAACTATTCACACATACACATGTATATACATATACAATTTCTCCTACATGTTGCCTTGGTACCTTCGAAGCACGATGACAAGTGGTTCATGGGGGCGGTAGCGGGTAATAGTATTCTTCTTTGGGATCTATGACCTGGTCGAGCAAAAATCCGGCTATTTCCTCTTGAAGTGCTTGTATGCGGTCCGCTGGTAGGAGCTTATCCCGCACCGACCTGAACTGTTAGAAGGAGATCAATATGCATGTGTGTTAGTTGTGTGACAAGATATCGATAAGGGTGTGAATAGTGTTCTGACAAAAACGTACCCAGTCCTGTCTATCAGATCTGCTCCTTTCGCACGTCATCATGCGAATGTTCTCGCAAACGTAGAATGCACACAGATTATTCCCCGACGCCTGCCTTAGGGCCTTTACGAGAATAGAATTGAATCAGATAATAATTAATCAAGCATGATAATTAATTAATGATATTGAAACAAGAATTAAAGAGATGGTAGCTAGCTAGTACTACTTAATTACTTACCTTGGGTCGATGCCGAAACAACTTTTTTGGCCACTTGCCTGGAGTCACCTTGATGAATCTTGCCCATGCCCTGCCCGCCGGCAAAGAAAATTAATAAAAGGGTTATTAAATAGTTCATATCAGGAACTAATATTTAATAATGATTGAAATTACCTGTTGACTATCCCCTTCACGATGGTGTAGTCTTTATCTTCTTTAGTTAGTGAGTCCAGTAATTCAACTTTTCCTTCCTCAACTTTAATGTCTAACAAGATCCAGTGTCAACTGCATACGCACATGTTTGCATGTCTTAATTAAGCGGGCATGTGTATAAAATTAATCAACTACCGTAAACCGTATACACTTAATTATTAACATCTAGCTAGCTAGTAAGCAAACAGAATTTGTAGTACAAGATAGTGTGACTCACGGGAAGTTGTAAGGAAGTAGTATATCTTCATTGGTATTGAGGCGCTTCAACAACTCTAGCATGTTTTCCTCTACAGCAGCTTGACAATGTTCAATCTTCCATATTTCCTGATTAATGGTATTTGGGTCAATGAACCCAACACCATAGCGTCCAGCTTTTTTCATTTCATACATCTTCATCCTGCATATAATACCACAGAAAAAGAATATAGTGAGGATAATTACATGTAATGATTGATCAAAATTATCACTACATAACTAGCTTGAGACTTAAATTACAGAAAGAAACCACTTACAGACAATAGCAACTGACGATAGACTTGTCGAGTGCGTCTTGATTAAATAACTGAAATAGTTCTGGATACTCAATGGCCAGGGCTTTCTCATGGTAATAATGATCATGCTTGACATTCACCATGAGGGACTCTCGGTTGGAAATCTTGGTAATGTTCATGTACCATTGATGCAATTGATACATTCTCGTTGGGAGGTCCTTGACCTTGTCTGGATGGACCAAAGGTTTGCCCCGGACATATTGCCATGCTATTTCTGATTCTTTAAGCGTAGGCATGGGCTCGATTTCGAGGAGTTGTCCAACAGAGATATTGAGCATTTGAGCCTGCATTATATGATCCTCTGTTATTACCACATCGCCATGCTGGGGAACGCTAACGGTTTGCCCACAATAATATTTGGCGCGCATCCTCTCATGTGTTGTTGGCACAACAAGCGGGGGGATTGCTTGCGCCGCCTGTTCTCCCAACTGGGGAACGGTTTTCCCGCATTTTTTGCTAGCTGCTTGTTGGCTCGAGCTTGAGCTCGCTTCCTTCTGTAGTCGTGCTTGATGTGCCTTCCTGATTTGGCACTCATAGTCCGAGTCAACAGGCTTGGGAGCTGGTTCTCTAGCCATACGAATGAAGTGGTCAATTACTTTCTCAGGCACTTTCTCCTTTGGCGGCGGTGCCGGTTTTTGTAACATCCTAAATTTTCAATTTGGAATGTTATACATTAGATCATCTTGGATTGCATATTTTCTTGCTTTTGTCGATCCTAGAAATTTCACGCAACTCAAGGACCCTCGGAGAGAGTTGGAGATTTCGTAATTTTCATGTTTGAGTTCTCTCAAATTATGAAAAGAGGATCATTTGATTTTATTTATTTTATCTTCAAATATTTTTCCAATAAAAAAAATATGAGAGGGAAATAATATGACTTTTCCCAAAATCTTGGAAAAATGAAGATTAATAAATAAAACAAATTTTGGAGTTTTCCGGAGTTGTTTTTGCTTTTGGTTGCATTAGGCATTTAGGCCGCGAGTAAAGTTCATTTTGTTCGACTCATTTTTAGGAGTCGGGGAAAATTTACTTTATAGGTTTTGGAGTTCGTTTAGTTAGATTTTCTTTTCTTAGTTTTTTCTGCGCGCGAAACTGTTAAAAAAAAAACTGCCGCGCCCCGCCTGGGCCAAGGGCCCAGCCGGCCCAGCCCCGCCGCCCCTCCCGCGCGCGCCCGTGCGCAGCGCGCCGCCGCCGCCCCAGCCGAGTCCGGCTAGGACTCTGCGCCGCCGCCTCCCTTGCCTTGCCCCCTCCCCCAAGCTACTACACCCCCTCCTATATATACCCCCCTAGCCCGCCCCCTCTCCCCACAAGCCGCCGCCCCCCCTCCCGCAGCAGCAGCAGCGCAGCACGGCCACCGCCGCCGCCGCCGCTTGCCGCCGCCGCCGCCTAGCGCCGCCGCCGCCGCCTAGCCGCCGCCCCGCCGGAGCCCCGCGCTGACGAGGTAGCCGCGCCGCGCCACCCCCTCCCTCTCGGTTCGTTTTTTTAAGAAAAAAAACCGTTCCAGTTTCTTTTCGTTTCGTTGTTTCGTTTTTTTTCTGAAACCCTAGATCGGTTTTTTTCCGATTTTGTTGTTTAGCGAGCGTTCGCCGGACCGTTCGTATTAACGAACGTGATCACCGGTTATTCTCGGTTAACGAACGTCCGTTCGTTTAACCGTTCGTCGTTTTCTTTTTCGTCGGATTTATTCCGCGATTTTCTGATCGCGATTTCAGATCCGATCTTCGTTCTAGTTTATCTTCTCGCTCGCTTATCGGAATCAGGTGATTCAAGCGCCTGGAGTTTCGTTTCGAAACCGCCGTTCCGACTAATCAACTTAAACAAAGTTTTGCTACTGTAAAATTTGACCTAGTTTCAACTTGCTAGAACCGAGTTGTTTTCTTCCGCCGTTTGTTTTCTGTTGTTTTATTCGGTTCGTTTTCTTTTGCAACCAGGGTTCTTAAGTTGAACTTTCTGGTTAGATCTTTTATTCGAGTTTTACCTGTGCATTAGATGAGTACTTATTGTATGCTTGTTGTTTGTCTGCGATACATCACCCGGAGTGCGCCGCCTGTTACTTCGAATCTCTAGGTTTCGCGGATCATCAGCAAGGCAAGTAACACTTTGATCATACCTTTTCTCATACCCAGTTTTTATGCATTAGATCAATCCTCAAACATTGCATGATTAGGATCCAATTAAATTGTGGGTTATGGGAAGTAGATGAGGTAGTACCTATTACCTGTTTTACTTATGAAACCTTTGGGGAGTTACTTCTGCGTTTGCTTATTGCCATGCTATGCTAGTAGACGTGGATTGGGTGAGTGAAATTCCATTACAGATGTGAGATTGTTAATTAATGATTTATTTAAGGTGGCAACTTGAATACACATCTGGGTGGATTGAGGCACCTGATGTCTATCAGGACTTGCCTGTTTTTTTCCGGACCGCCACCCATGCTCAAAGGGATCATAAGATAATTCATGCTAGTAACTTCCGTGTGCAGCCACAAGCCAATATGGGCTCTGGCATAGTTGATTAAGTCGTGCGAACTCTTATAGTGGTAGACTAGCAGATGTAGGGGATGTAGGTGTATCGGTCTACCCATCGTAAGGTGCTAGCGTTTCTGAAAGACTATGTCTCGGTCATCCGTTTCTCAAACACCGTGTAGTGCGAGAAACCAAACGGAGGCGATCGTGTCTTGTGGGGAAAAGTGGGCAAACCTCTGCAGAGTGTATAAACTAATCATGATTGGCCGTGTCCCTGGTTATGGACATCTTGAGTATCTAGTACTTGAATATCATGTGACTCTCAACATGTTACTTCACTAGTGCAGAACCGGGCATTAACACCGGTTCGTAAGGCCTTATAGTGCCGGTTACATAACCGGCACTAATTTGTGGTCACTAAAGGCCCCCCCTTTAGTACCGGTTTAGCACGAACTGGTGCTAAAGGGCAACCACGTGGCACGAGCCAGCTCCGGGGACCTGGATCCCTTTAGTACCGGTTTGTAAGACCAACCGGTACTATAAGGTTTGGAGGGTTTTTAGTTTTATGATTTCTTTTTCATTTAATTTTGTGTTTCCATTTTAATTCTTTTTCGTTTGCTGGTATTTTACGATACTACACATTATACACGTTATGCATATATATATATATATATATATATATATATATATATATATATATATATATATATATAGAATTTCTAGTAGAACCAATCATGCATATATATATATCACATCAATGTCTCACAAATTAAACCACCATATTAATTAATTCACACATACACACATGTATAGCTATATACAATTTCTCCTACAGATGAATGTTGCCTTTGGAGCCAGTCTAATTGGTGCCTTCGGAGCATGATGACAATTGAAAGTGGTTTTCATGGGGGTGGTAGCGGGTAATAGAATTCTCCATTTGGATTTATGACCTGATCGAGCAAAAAGCCCGCTATTTCCTCTTGAAGTGCTTCTATGCGCTCCGTTTCTATGAGCTTCTCCCGCACCTCTTTGAACTGTCAAGAAGGAGATCAATATGCATGTGTATTAGTTGTGTGACTAGATATCGATAATGGTGTAAAAATTATGAATAGTGTTCTGACAAGCGTACCCATTGCTGTCTTTGAGATCTGCTCCTTTCGGACGCCATCATGCGAATGTTCTCGCAAACGCAGAATGCACACAGATCAGTCTCCTGCGCCTGCTTCAGGGCCTTTACGATAATTAAAGAGATGGCAGCTAGCTAGCTAGCTAGTACTACTTAATTACTTACCTTGGGTGGAAACCATTGAAGCTTTTTTTTCCATTCACCTTCCGTGACGCTGATGAATCTTGCCCAAGCCCTGCCCGGCGACAAAGAAAATGAATAAAGGGGTTATTAAATAGTTCATATCATGAAATGACGAACTAAATAGGCCGAGAATATAGTTAATAATGATTGAAATTACCTGTTGACTATCCGATACAAGATGTTAAAGTCAGTGTTTTTTGAGATTAATGAGTCCAGTATTTCAACTGTTCCGTCGTCAACTTTAATGATACACAAGACCCAGTGAAATCTGCATGCACACACGTTTACATGTCTTAATTAAGCGGGCATATGTAAGTAAAAACATGTAGCTAGCTAGTAGGCAAAAATAGAGAATTTGTAGTACAAGACAGTGTGACTCACCCAAAGTGGTAAGGAAGTAGTATATCTTCATTGTATTTGAGGCACTTCAAGAACTCTAGCATGCTGTCCTCTACTTCATTTGCATGATGTTCATTTATCTTCCATGTGAATTCATTAACGGTGTTTGGGTCAATGAACCCAATGCCATAGCGTCCACCTTTTCTCATTTCATATATCTTCATCCTGCATAATACCACAGAAAAGAATATAGTGAGGATAATTACAGGTAATGATTGATCAAAAGGATCACTACAGCTAGCTTGAGACTTAAATTATAGAAAAAGATCACTTACAGACAATAGCAACTGACGATAGATTTGTCGAGTGCGTCCTGATTGTATAACTGAAACAGTTCTAAATACTCAACGGACCCAGCTTTCTCATGGTAGTAATGGTCCTTCTTGACATTCACCATGAGGGACACTCGATCTGAAATCTTGGTAATGTTCATGTACCATTGATGCAATTCATACATTCTCGTTGGGAGCTTCTTGACCTTGTCTGGCGTGACCAAAGGTTGGCCCCGGACATATTTCCGTTTTACTTCATCCTCTCTAAGCAAAGGCATGGGCTCGATCTCGAGGAGTTGTCCAACAGTGATGTTGAGAACTTCAGCCTGCATTATATGCTCCTCCGTTATTACCACATTGCCCACCTCGGGAACATGCATTGTTTGCCCACAATAATATTGGGGGCGCGTACTGTCACCTGTTGTTGGTACAACAAGCGAGGGGATCGATTGCGCCGCCTGTTCTCCCAGCTGGGGAATGGTTTTCCCATATTTTTTGGCAGCTGCTTCTTGTTTGCTCGATCCCGATGTAGACGTGCTCGCCTCCCTTTGTAGACGTGCTCGATTTAACTTCCTGATGTGGCGCTCATAGTCTGTGTCAACAGGCTTGGAAGCTGGTGGTTGAGCCATACGAATGAAGTGGTCAATCGTTTCCTCAGGCACTTTCTCCCTTGGCGGCGGTGGGGGTTTCGGTGCAAAATGGGCTTCCACCTTGGCCTTCGATATGGCTGTGATTTCCTCCTCGGACTTGTCATAAGACCTCTGCGGAAGAGGCTTGAGGCTTGGACCATATTTATATCGCTTGCCTCCGCCTGTACTTCCTGTACTACCTTGACTCGTACCACTACGCACCATAGCTGCGGGGTGTCTCTTCTGCGATTGCTGAGGCGGCGGAGATGGCTGACGGGACTGAGTTGGACGAGGAGGAGTGGCCTGAGGTTGTGCCGGACTTGGAGGAGGAGTGGACGTCTGACGCTGTGGCGGACTTGGAGGAGGAGGATTGTCCTGACACTTTGCCGGACTTGGAGGAGGAGGATTGTCCTGACACTTTGCCGGACTTGGAGGAGCGGGAGTCTGCTGACTCGGTGGCGGACTTCGACGAGGACTCGGGTGACGCGGTGTCGGTGGCCTTGGAAAGATGATGCAATCCTTTTTCCATAGGATGATACGATGTTTGGCCTCTCCGAGAAAGCGCTCGCCGTCACCTCCAGCAATGTCAAGCTGTAGCCCCGAATATGGTGGGTCCACCTCATCAACCAAGACACGAGCAAAGCCCGCTGGAATCGGGTTGCAATGGAAGGTTGCCTCGGGGGGATTTGTGAAAGCACAGCCGTCCGCCACCTTCATGGATATGTTCTTCATTTTGACGTGTAGCTCGCAGTTAGTGTTCTCCGTGATGTCATCCACGGGGTATCTACCCAGCATTGGGTCGTCCGGGACGGAACCCACGCTGCTTCTCGGCATGGATGGGCCAGTGCTATCCAATGCTGGATCATCCGCTAGCTGCTGCAGCTGCTGAGACCCCCTTTGATGGGTAAGTGAGTCGATCTGCTCCTGCTGCCGCTGGAATTTGACTGCCAATTCCGCTTGACTTGCTTCTAGGCCTTGAAGGCGTTCATAGTCCCGCTTCCTCTGCTCCTCCTCCATCTTCCTCTTCTTCTCCTCCGCAATCTTCTTTCTCGCACGGGTTCTGTAGTCGTTGTTCCAGTCTGAAAACCCCTCATACCACGGCAGAGCGCCCTTGCCTCGTGTTCTTCCCGGGTGTTCAGGATTTCCCAGGGCACGCGTAAGCTCGTCGTTCTCTCTGTTGGGCTGGAACACCCCCGTTCGTGCCTCTTCTATTGCAACAAGTATCGCATCGTCGGCTCCCTTCAGACTTGCCCTCGTCGAAACATTGCCTGTCTCCCGGTCCAACTCCCCCCCCCCATGCGCATAGAACCAAGTCCTGACCCTAGGGCGCCAGCTCTTAGTAGCCAGAGTGACACCTGCATCCTCCATCTCTTTCTCAGACTTATCCCACTTAGGCATTGCCACCGCATAGCCACCTGGCCCCAGCTTATGGAACTTATCCTTTTTTCGGCATTCTTCTTGTTTATTCTCGACCGTTCCTTAGCTAATTCCGAATCCTTGAATTTCACGAAATCGTCCCAATGATCACGTTGGTTCTCCAGTGTTCCCTTGAATACTGGAGTCTTCCTTCCTCCGTTGATGTACTTGTTCCATTCACCATTCTTGTAGTTCTTGAATGCAGTCGCCATCATCTTAAGAGCAGCCTCTTTGACTTTCTGCACATCTGCTTCTGTGAAATGATCTGGTAGGGTGAAATGTTCCATGAGAGTATCCCAAAGCAGATCTTTTTGATTCTTGTCGACATAAGTAACATCTGGACGTGGCTTTGCTGGCGCTCTCCATTCTTGAAGTTTGATCGGGAGTTGGTCCTTCACAAGAACTCCGCACTGACGAACGAACTTGTCCGCAATCTTCTTAGGCGCTAATGGTTTGCCAGTAGGGCCGCATGCCTCGATATTGTACTTTACGCCCGACTTCAACTTTTTGTTTGGGCCTCGTTTCGTCCTTTTGCCTGAAGATTTGCTCGATCCGGATGGCTGAAAGAAAAAAGATCGATTCGTTAATATATCTTCAAGTCATTTAAAACATGTGATGATCACCAGATGCCTGCTTATATAAATATATATACCTCGTCGGTGTTTGTTGTTTCAGGATCATGTTCTTCGTCATCATCATAATCATTCATGACTTCGTCGTGATCGAATATCATATCACCCTCTCCGGTGTTGTTTAGAAATTTGGAGCCGTCATAATCTTCTTCATTTTGATTATCATCTGCCCCGCGTATCATATCGAACATGGTCTGTTCTCCCTCTCTGTCGGTATTGTCTGCCATAGCTTTTATTTAACTAATTCAAAAGAAATATAAAACAATTTAGTATTCAAATCTCGAATAATAGATATAATCTCGAATACATCGTCCAGAATAATAGATATAATCTCGAATACATCGTCTCGAATAATATATAATATTGAATAGTACATCACTGGCTATTAGCTAATAAAGATCGAATACTACAGAAGAATCTAGGACACTCGCGGTTCCTCCGGCGCGGGCAGTGGACACCCAAAGAGAAGGAACCCTCACAGGATCATAGCTGAAGTGAGATCCCCGAAGATACTGCCACGTATTGGAGAACCTGCCGCCCTCTAACGCAACCATGTAGCGATGGACGTGCTCGTCCTCCTCCCTGACACGGCGACGTACCACCTCCGGCGGGGCCGGGTCCCTCCGCACCGAAACTGGCCCACGCGAACGCCACCAAACGAGATCAGGGTCGACGACTGGACCCGCGGCCGGGTTCCTCGTCAAGTGGCGCGCCCCTCCAAGCAGCACCTCCCAGTGCCAGCCCGGCGGAGCCCAGTCCCGGACATGGGTCGGCTGGACATCGTCGCGGACGGGTCGACGGCGAGGATGCGGGCTGGGCATCGTCGAGAACAAATACTAGCTATATGCCCGCAAAAAGTAACATTTTTTTAATGATTGGATTTTGATAACTAAAATTTCTAACATTTCTATATAACTAACATTTCTATAACATTTCTAACAATGCTATATATAACTAACATTTCTATAACATTTCTAATATTTCTATAACTAAAAAACAGAAAAAAATTATAACATTTCTATATATATAACTAACATTTTTATAACTATTTCTATAACTAAAAAACAGAAAAATTTCTAACAATTCTAACTTTTTTATAACTATTTCTATAACTAAAAAACATTTCTAAAAATTCTAACATTTCTAACTATTTCTAAAAAACAGAAAAATGTCTAACAATTTCTTAAAAACAGAAAAATCTATAACTAAAAATGTATGTGTGTGTGTGTGCGCGCTCACCGGCCGGCTAGGCGAGAGGCGACGGGGGGCGCGCGGCGACGGGGACGGCGACGGGCGCGGCGATGACGGGGCGGCGACGACGGGGACGGGGCGGCAACGACGGGGACGGGGCGGGGACGACGGGGGCGGCGACGACGGGGCGGCGACGACGGGGATGGGGTGGTGACGGGCCGGGGCGGCATCGAGGGATATGGAGACGGCGGGGGCGGCGGGCGACGGTGCAGAGGAGAAGAAGCAGAGGGAGAGATGAGAAACTGACGAAATTTTGAAGTGTTTTTTTATATAGAAGGCACCTTTAGTACCGGTTGGAGCCACCAACCGGTACTAAAGGTCTGTTTTGGCCAGGCCAAGCGGCGGGAAGCGACCCCTTTTAGTACCGGGTGGTGGCACAAACCGGTACTAAAGGCCCCCCCTTTAGTACCGGTTTGTGCCACCACCCGGTACTAAAGGGTGTGCGCTGGCGCAGGTGCGGTGCGGAAGTTTAGTCCCACCTCGCTAGTCGAGGGGCTACCGCACTGGTTTATAAGCCCCAGTGCGGTAGCTCTCTCGAGCTCCTCTCCTAATCAGGCCTACTGGGCCTACCTGTCCTCCTCGCCTTGTGGGCCTACTGGGCCTTCGCGGGCCTGCATCCTGGCCCAACGAAAGGTTGTGTCGCTAGTCGTATGCAGGCCGCTTTGGCCCAGTAGGCGGGCTTTTTTTTCTTAATTTGTTTTTGCTTTATTTTTTTGTTTTATTTATTTTTGAGTTGTTTTTTGCTGTATTTAGAGTTTCTTTGTGAATATTTTTGCTTTAGGTACAAAAAATTACAAACTTTCTGTTAGTGCCGGTAGATTTCAAATTTGAATAGTTTAAATTTTGAATTATTTGAAATTTGTGTGAATCACTAGTTTGTGAATAACTTAACTTTGAAAAAAGTTTTTTCAGTGATTCTTTTTTCTTATGTTTAATATTAGTGTGTTTTATCATTATATTCAATTTAGTAATGCTTAGGTTATTTAAAAAATGAAATGCCTTTGTAACAGTTTAGTTTTCGTCGGAAACCCTGATACTTCGAAAGAGATTGTCCATTTTGTACACGAAGTGCATCCAGTTTTTGCCGTAACCCTCTCTACTTTCTTGCACATGCTATTTGTATGAAATTATGATACCATGCCAACTTTCAACCTTTTCTGAGTTCATTTGAATTGCTTTTCAATTTCAGGGTCATTTAGCTGGAAAAAAATCAGTAAATGCATGAAAAGAATTTGTTTGCTGATAAAATTTCTTCGCGTTTCAAATGCCAAAACACATAACTACCCTAACTATTACAGACATTCCCTCCTGGGTGTGAAACATAGAAGAAAGTGATGATAGTGAAGCCGATCACATCCCAGATCTTTGGGTGTGAAACTTTTTCTTCGCGTGTGTCCCTTTGCGCCGTAACCATGGAAAATCTTCATCATTTAACGGGATGCTCGGGTCAATATTCACTGTGAATGGAGCAATTTCATCAAACTTTTCATAATCTTCTGACTTGTCTGTCTTGTCATCCACTCCCACGATATTTCTCTTCCCAGAAAGAACTATGTGCCGCTTTGGCTCATCGTACGATGCATTCGCTTCCTTATCTTTTCTTTTTCTTGGCTTGGTAGACATGTCCTTCACATAGAAAACCTGTGCCACATCATTGGCTAGGACGAATGGTTCGTCTGCATACGCAAGATTGTTGAGATCCACTGTTGTCATTCCGTACTGCGGGTCTTCCGTTACCCCGCCTCGTGTCATATTGACCCATTTGCACCGAAACAAAGGGACCTTTAAACCACGTCGATAGTCAAGTTCCCATATGTCCTTGTATATAACCATAATATGTTTCCTTTCCCGTCTTGGTTTCTGCATCAAAGCGGACACCACTGTTTTGGTTGGTGCTCTTCTTATCTTGGGCGATCGTGTAAAATGTATTACCATTTATCTCGTACCCTTTGAAAGTCATTATATTCGAAGATGGTAACTGGGACAGCAAGTACAGGTCATCTTCAATAGAGGTGTCATGCATGGTACGTGTCTGCAACCAGTTGGCGAAACTCCTGGTTTGTTCACGTGTAATCCACTCATCAGACCGCTCCGGGTGTTTGGAGCGTAGCAAATTCTTGTGTTCATCCATATACGGAGCCACCAAGGTGGAATTCTGTAGAACTGTGTAGTGTGCTTCAGTGAGAGAATGTCCGTCCATACATATTATTTGTTCCCCTCCTAGCGTGCCTTTTCCATCCAGTCTGCCCTTATGCCGCGATTCAGGAACACCAATCGGCTTAAGGTCAGGAATAAAGTCAATACAAAACTCAATGACCTCCTCATTTTGATGGCCCTTGGAGATGCTTCCTTCTGGCCTAGCACGGTTATGAACATATTTCTTTAAGACTCCCATGAACCTCTCAAAGGGGAACATATTGTGTAGAAATACAGGACCCAAAACGTTAATCTCTTCGCATAGGTGAACTAGGACGTGCGTCATGATGTTGAAGAAGGATGGTGGGAACACCAACTCGAAACTGACAAGACATTGCACCAAATCATTCTGTAACCTTGGTATGATTTCTGGATCGATTACCTTCTGAGAGATTGCATTGAGAAATGCACATAGCTTCACAATGGCTAATCGAACGTTTTCCGGTAGAAGCCCCCTCAATGCAACCGGAAGCAGTTGCGTCATAATCACGTGGCAGTCATGAGACTTTAGGTTCTGGAACTTTTTCTCTGCCATGTTTATTATTCCCTTTATATTCGACGAGAAGCCAGACGGTACCTTAATACTGAGCAGGCATTCAAAGAAGATTTCCTTCTCTTCTTTGGTAAGAGCGTAGCTTGCATGACCCTGATGTATGCCGTCTTCTCCGTGCATACGTTGCTGGTCCTCCCGTGCCTTAGGTGTATCTTTTGTCTTCCCATACACGCCCAAGAAGCCAAGCAGGGTCACGCAAAGATTCTTCGTCACGTGCATCACGTCGATTGCGGAGCGGACCTCTAGGTCTTTCCAATATGGCAGGTCCCAAAATATAGATTTCTTCTTCCACATGGGTGCGCGTCCGTCCGCGTCCTTCGGAACAGGTTGTCCGCCAGGACCCTTTCCAAATATCACCTTCAAATCCTTGACCATATCATGTACATCAGCACCAGTACGGTGGCGAGGCTTCGTCCGGTGATCCGCCTCACCTTTGAAATGCTTGCCTTTCTTTCTTACGGGATGCCTGCTCGGAAGAAATCGACGATGTCCCAGGTACACATTCTTCTTACAACTATTCAAATATATACTGTCGGTATCATCCAAACAGTGCGTGCATCCGCGGTATCCCTTGTTTGTCTGTCCTGAAAGGTTACTGAGAGCAGGCCAATCATTGATGGTCACGAACAGCAACGCCTTTAGGTCAAATTCTTCCCCCATGTGCTCATCCCACGCACGTACACCTGTTCCATTCCACAGTTGTAAGAGTTCTTCAACTAATGGCCTTAGGTACACATCAATGTCGTTGCCGGGTTGCTTAGGGCCTTGGATGAGCACTGGCATCATAATGAACTTCCGCTTCATGCACAACCAAGGAGGAAGGTTATACAAACATAGAGTCACAGGCCAGGTGCTATGGTTGCTGCTCTGCTCCCCAAAAGGATTAATGCCATCTGCGCTTAGACCAAACCATACGCTCCTTGCGTCATCTGCAAACTCCTTCCCGTACTTTCTTTCGATTTTTCTCCACTGCGACCCGTCAGCGGGTACTCTCAACTTTCCGTCTTTCTTACGGTCTTCTCTGTGCCATCGCATCGCCTTGGCATGCTCTTTGTTTTGGAACAAACGTTTCAACCGTGGTATTATAGGAGAATACCACATCACCTTGGCAGGAATCTTCTTCCTGGGGCGCTCGCCCTCGACATCACCAGGCTCATCGCGGCTGATCTTATAGCGCAATGCACCACATACCGGGCAAGCGTTCAAATCCTCGTACTCACCGCGGTAGAGGATGCAATCATTAGGGCATGCATGTATCTTCTGCACCTCTAACCCTAGAGGGCAGACAGCCTTCTTTGCTTCGTACGTACTCTCGGGCAATTCGTTGTCCTTTGGAAGCATATCCTTTATCATTACCAGCAACTTTCCAAATCCCTTGTCAGATACACCATTCTCTGCCTTCCATTGCAGCAATTCCAGTGTGGTGCCCAGCTTTTTCTTGTCACCTACGCAATTCGGGTACAACAATTTTTTGTGATCCTCTAACATGCGCTGCAACTTCTTCTTCTCCAAATCACTTGCGCAGTTTCTCTTTGCATCGGCAATGGCCCGACCTAGATCATCAACGGGCTCATCTGATGCCTCTTCTTCAGCTTCTTCCCGCATTGCCGGCTCAGCTTCTTCCCGCATTACCGGCTCAGCTTCTTCCCCCATTGTTGTATCATCGTATTCAGGGAACCCATGGCCAGGATAGCTGTCGTCGTCCTCTTCTTCTTCATTGTCTTCCATCATAACCCCTCTTTCTCCGTGCTTGGTCCAAACATTATAGTGGGGCATGAAACCGGACTCAAACAGGTGGACGTGAATGGTTCTTGACGTAGAGTAATTGTGACCATTCTTACAGCCAGCACATGGACAAGGCATAAAACCATCCGCCCGCTTGTTTGCCTCAGCCGCAAGCAGAAAAGTATGCACGCCCTCAACGAACTGGGGAGAGCATCGGTCATCGTACATCCATTGCCGGCTCATCTTCATTACACAACACCGAATAGACCAAATTAATACAAGTTCATACATAAAGTTCATACAACACTTAAATGCAACAAACAAATAACTCTCTAGCTAAAGCATTTAAATGCAACAACAAATGCGATCAAGATCGCAACTAAGGTAACAATTGATCCAACAGCATAATGATACCAAGCCTCACTATCGATGGCATATTTTCTAATCTTTCTAATCTTCAAGCGCATTTTCTCCATCTTGATCTTGTGATCATCGACGACATCGGCAACATGCAACTCCAATTCCATCTTCTCCCCCTCAATTCTTTTCAATTTTTCTTTCAAGTACTCGTTTTCTCTTTCAACTAAATTTAACCTCTCGACAATAGGGTCGGTTGGAATTTCCGGTTCACATACCTCCTAGATAAAAATATCTATGTCAACTTGATGGGCATAATTTGTCATAAACACGAAATGCAACAAATAGTTTTAAAAGAGAATATACCACATCCGAATCATAACAAGGACGAGGGCCGACGGGGACGGATATCAAAACCATGGCACTATGTATAACAAACAATGTACGGGTAAGATAATTATTACATGATTAACTATATATCCAAATCACACAAACATTAATTTTTTATATAAAATTACATGAACAAGAGGCTCACCACAAGGTGGTGCCGGTGACGGGACGGTGCGAGCGATCGACGGTGGTTACGACGGAGATTTAGAAGGCACTAAGTAAACCACACCTACATATGCGAACTAAGTGTTATTTTTGACCTCAGATTGCATATAAATCAAATACTAGCACATATATATATTTCCTCCCAAATTACTAAACTCACAAATTAGTAACTATACAAAGCATGGGAAGAGCTAATCTAGCAATGAGAGTTGAAAGGACAAAGTTGCTAACCTTTGTGATCATTTGAATGTATGGGGGCCTTCAAATCTTGACAAATTTTGGGTAAAATTTGTGAGGAGCTCGAGGGGAAAGGGGAAGAACAGAGGAGAAGTGAGGGGAAAGGGGAAGAACAGAGTGGCTCGGGTGGACGAAGGGTTTATGTAGGACGACCTTTAGTACTGGTTCGTGGCACGAGCCGGTACTAAAGGTGCTGGATGGGGCCCAGACTTACAACATCCTGCCACCACCCTCATTAGTACCGGTTCGTGGCACGGACCGGTGCTAAAGGTTAGCCACGAACCGGTACTAATGAGAGCGGCCCGGCTAGCCGTTGGAACCGGCACTAATGTATACATTAGTGCCGGCTCTAATACAAACTGGCACTAATGTGCTGCACGTTTGACCCTTTTTCTACTAGTGCTTCTAATTAATATTGTTGGGTTATTGATGATTACTTTTAATTGGGATTGAGGATGTTGTCAACCATTCTCAATGTGTAACAACCACCATGATAGTTAAATAAATTTATTCCTTTGCAGTAGGGAAAAACTGGCTTTACGCAAAACTGTAACCATAGAGCTTTTCCACCAGCCATATATGCATGTAGTATAGGCTTATCATTCATTATTCTCTATGTGTTACATTGCCAGCATATTCCATGTGCTGACCCGTTTTCGGGCTGCAACTTTCATGTTGTAGACTTTTCAGACGACCAGTAAGGTGCTTTTAGGTCGTGGTTCTATACTCAGTGATGCCGTTGGAGTTGATGGACTCACTTATCTTCCAAGTCTTCCGCTGTTATCGTTACTAGATGGCCTTAAGCCATATTTATTGTAATAAGTTCTCTTTTGAGACATCGATGTAATAAGTGTGTGATTGCTACTCTGCTATAAATCCTTCGAAGTACTGTGTGGTGTCAGCATTACTGATCCAGGGATGTCACCTGAGCACAGAGACTTGACCATCTGAGGTCGGGTCGCTACAGTTTCGGTCCAAAATGGGCGTCCACTTGGGCTTGCACTATGGCTGCGTTTTGCTCCTTAGTCATGTCGTAAGGCCTCTGAGGAAGAGGAGCGAGGCTTGGACCATATTTATATCGCTTGCCTTCTCCTGTACTTCCTGAACTACCTCGACTCGTACCGCTACGCACCAAAGCTGCAGGATGTCTCTTCTGCGATTGCTGAGCCGGCGGAGACGGCTGACGTGGAGTTGGACCAGGAGAAGTGGCCTGACGATGTGCCAGACTTGAAGCAGGAGGTGTGGCCTGACACGGTGCAGTACTTGAAACCGGAGAAGTGGCATGACGTTGTGCCGGGCTTGAAACCAGAGGAGTCAGCTCACGCGTTCGGGGACTTGGAGGAGGTGGCGGACTTCGAGGAGGAGTCGTCTCATGCGTTCGTGGACTTGGAGGAGCGGGAGTCTGCTGACTCGGTGGCGGACTTCGAGGAGGAGTTGGCAGACGACGCGGTGTCGATGGACTTCGAAAGATGACGCAATCCTTTCTCCATAGGATGATACGATGTATGGCCTCTCCCAGTGTGCGCTCGTCTTCACCTCCAGGAATGTCAAGCGTTAGCCCCGAATATGGGTCCACACTTCATCAACCATGACACGAGCATAACCCTCTGGAATCGGGATGCAATGGTAGGTTGCTTTGGGGGTAACTGGAAAAGCAACGCCGTCCGCCACCTTCATGGATATGTTCTTCATTTTGGAGTGTAGCTCGCAGTTAGTGTTCTCTATGATCTCATCCACAGGGTATGTATCCAGCAGTGTGTCGCCCGGGGCAGAACCAACACTGCTTCTCGGCATGGATGGGACGGTGCTATCCAATGCTGCCAGATCATCCGCTTGTTGCTGCCGCTGCTGAGACCCCCTTTCCTGGCTAAGTGAGTCGATCTGCTGTTGCTGCTGCTGGAATTTGAGTGCCAGGTCCGCGTGCCTTGCTTCTAGGCCTTGAAGGCGTTCTGCGTCCTGCTTCCTCTGCTCCTCCTCCAGCTTCCTTTCTTCTCCTCCTCCATCTTCCTTCTTGCACGGCTCCTGTAGTCCTCGTTCCATTCTGAAAAGCCCTCATACCAGGGAATAACGCCCATGCCTCGTGTTCTTCCCGGGTGTTCAGGATTTCCCAGGGCGCGCGTAAGCTCGTCGTTCTCTCTGTTGGGCGTGAACACCCCCCTTCGAGCTTCATCTATTGCGTCAATTATCTTTTGTTCGGCTCCTTTTAGACTTGCCTTCCGCGAAACTTCGCCTGTCTTCGGGTCCAACGCTCCCCCATGCGCATAGAACCAAGTTCTGCACCTGGGGGGCCAGTGCCGGGTAACCGGAGTGACCCCTGCATCCTCCATCTCTTGCTCAGACTTATCCCACTTAGGCAATCCCACCGCGTAGCCACCTGGACCCAGCCTATGGAACTGCGTCTTTCTTGCGGCATTTGCCTTGTTTTTCATCGACCGTTCCTTAGATATTTCTGAATCCTTGAAGGTCACGAAATCGTCCCAGTGCTCTCTTTGCTTCTCTAGTGTTCCCGTGAATTCTGGAGTCTTCCTTTCATTAGCGAGGTAGTTGGCCCATACAGTTTTCTTGTGGGTGTTGAATGCAATTGCCATCTTCTTAAGAGCAGCGGCCTTGACTTTCTCCACGTCTGCTTCGGTGAAATGATCTGGTAGGGTGAAATGCTCCATCAGAGATTTCAAAGGTCTTTTTGGCTCTGTTGTCGACCCAAGTAACACCTGGACGTTTAGTCTTTGCCTCTTTCCATTCTTGAATGGAGATCGGGAGTTTGTCCTTCACAAGAACGCCGCACTGACGAGTCCACTTGTTCGCAATGTTCTTAGGCGTGAGGGGTTCGCCACTAGGTTTGATGGATTCGATGTGGTACTTTACACCATCCTTCAACAATCTGCCCAGGCCTCGCTTTGTCTTGCTGTCTGTAGAAGCAGATTTGCTCGATCCGGAGGGCTGAAAGAAGAAAGACCGATTCTTTAATATATCTTCAATAAAAAAACCTGTGATGATCACCATGATGCATGCTTATATAAATATACCTCGCCGGTAGTCTTTGTTATTTGAAGATCAGCATTGTCTGTGTCATCACAAACATTGTCTGTGTCATAATCATAATCATAGTTCATGACTTCATTAGCCCGGTCGTCGAGATCGAATATCTTTTCATCACCCTCTCCGGTATTGTTCAGATATTGGGAGCCGTCATCTGCTTCATTTAGATCATCTAGCCTGTGAGGGCTGCGTATGATGTCGAACAATTCCTCTTCTATCTCTCTGCCGGTATTGTCCGCCATAGCTTTTACTTTACTAATACAGAAGAAATATAAAACAATTTAGTATTCAAATTACAATGCATGGATGCAATTAATCAATAAGGAAAAACTGAATCTCGAATACATCGTCTTGAATATATAATCTCGAATACATCATCGATCGTCTTAATATATATAATCTTGAATACATCATCTCGAATATCATATATCGAATAAATCACTGGCTAGGTACCTAATAAATATCGAGTACTACAGATGAATCTAGGGCGCCACTCGTGGTTCCTGGGGCGCGGGCGGTGCACACCCAAAGAGAAGGAACCATCACAGGATCATATCTCCGGTCATCTGCCCAAAGAACCCGCCAAGTAGTGGAGAACCTGACGTCGTCCATAGCAGCCATGTAGCGATGGACGTGCTCATCTTCCTCCCTGATACGGCGACGCACCACCTCCGGCGGGGCCGGCTGCCTCTGCACCGAATGTGGCCCACGCGAACGCCACCAAAGAAGATCAGGGTCGACGACGGGACCCGAGGTCGGGTTCCTCACCAAGCGGCGCGCCCCTCCAGGTAGCACCTCCCAGTGCCAGCCCGGCGGAGCCCAGTCCCGGACATGGGTCCCCTGAAGTAGGACGTCGTCGCGAACGGGTCGACGGCGAGGATGCGGGTCGGGCATATCGTCGAGAACAAATACTATATGCCCACAAAAAGTAACATTTTTTAAATGATTGGATTGTGATAACTAAAATTCTATATATATGCAAATTCTAAAAATTTGACATTAATCTAATTCATCTAACTAAAACTAATTCTAAAATTTCCTGATTATATAACTAACATTTCCATAACAATTCTAATATTTCTATAACTAAAAACAGAAAAATTGCTAACATTTCTATAAATATTTCTATAACTAAAAACAAAAAACATTTATAACATTTCTACATAACTAACATTTCTAATATTTATATAACTAAAAAACAGAATAATTTCTAACATTTCTATAACTAAAAAACAGAAAAATTTATAACAACAAACTAATGTGTGTGTGTGTGTAGTGTGTGTGTGTGTGTGTGTGTGTAGTGTGTGTGTGTGTGTGGACATGGCGGCCGGGGCGAGCTCACCAGCGAGGCGACGACGGGGCGACGGTATGGGGCGGCGACGAACGGGCGACGGGACGGGGCGGCGACGACGGGGCGACAGGACGGGGCGGCGACGACGGGGCGGGGCGGCCGTGGCGACGGGGACGACGGCGACGAGGACGGCCGGGGCGGCGATGTCGACGGGGCCGGCGACGAGGGGCGGGGACGGCCGGGGTCGGCGACGAGGGGCGGGGGCGGCGACGATCGGGGCCGGGCGGCGCGACGGAGGGAGGAAACAGAGGGAAGAACAGAGGGAAACTGAATTTTTTTCAAGTGTTGTATATATAGGATGGACCTTTAGTACCGGTTGGAGCCACCAACCGGTACTAAAGGTCTGTTTTGGCCATGCCAAGCGGCGGGAAGCGCACCCCCTTTAGTACCGGGTTGTGGCACGAACCGGTACTAAAGGGAGGGGGTCTTTAGTACCGGTTGGAGCCACGACCCGGTACTAAAGGGGGTGCGCTGGCTCCAGGCGGTGCGCAAGTTTAGTCCCACCTCGCTAGTCGAAGGGCTATCGCACTGGTTTATAAGCCCTAGTGCGGTAGCTCTCTCGAGCTCCTCTCCTAACCAGGCCTACTGGGCCTACCTATCCTCTTCGCCCAGTGGGCCTACTGGGCCTTTGCGGGCCTGCATCCTGGCCCAACAAAAGGTTGTGTTGCTAGTCGTATGCAGGCCGCTTTGGCCCAGTAGGCGGGCTTTTTTATTTCTTATTTTTTTGCTTTTATTTTTATTTTTTGAGTTGTTTTTTGCTGTATTTAGAGTTTCTTTGTGAATATTTTTGCTTTAGGTACAAAAAATTTCAAACTCTCTGTTAGTGCCGGTAGTTTTCAAATTTGAATAGTTTAAATTTTGAATTATTTGAAATTTGTGTGAATCACTAGTTTGTGAATAACTTAACTTTGAAAAAAGTTTTTTCAGTGATTCTTTTTTCTTATGTTTAATATTAGTCGTGTTTTATCATTATATTCAATTTGGTAATGCTTAGGTTATTTAAAAAATGAAATGCCTTTGTAACAGTTCAGTTTTCGTCGGAAACCCTGATACTTCGAAAGAGATTGTCCATTTTGTACACGAAGTGCATCCAGTTTTTGCCGTAACCCTCTCTACTTTCTTGCACATGCTATTTGTATGAAATTATGATACCATGCCAACTTTCAACCTTTTCTGAGTTCATTTGAAATGCTTTTCAATTTCAGGGTCATTTAGCTGGAAAAAATCAGTAAATGCATGAAAAGAATTTGTTTGCACATAAAATTTCTTCGCGTTTCAAATGCCAAAACACATAACTACCCTAACTATTACAGACATTCCCTCCTGGGTGTGAAACACAGAAGAAAGTGATGATAGTGAAGCCGATCACATCCCAGATCATTTCGGTGTGAAACTTTTTCTTCGCGTGTGTCCCTTTGCGCCGTAACCATGGAAAATCTTCATCATTTAACTAGGATGCTCGTGTCAATATTCACTGTGAATGGAGCAATTTCATCAAACTTTTCATAATCTTCTGACATGTCTGTCTTGTCATCCACTCCCACGATGTTTCTTTTTCCTGAAAGAACTATGTGGCGCTTTGGCTCGTCGTATGATCCATTTGCTTCCTTATCTTTTCTTTTTCTCGGCCTGGAAGACATGTCTTTCACATAAAAAATCTGTGCCACATCATTGGCTAGGACGAATGGTTCGTCTGCATACGCAAGATTGTTGAGATCCACTGTTGTCATTCCGTACTGCGGGTCTTCCGTTACCCCGCCTCGTGTCATATTGACCCATTTGCACCGAAACAAAGGGACCTTCAAATCACCTGATCCATAGTTAAGTTCCCATATGTCCTCTATGTAACCATAATATGTTTCCTTTCCCGTGTTGGTTGTTGCATCAAAGCGGACACCACTGTTTTGGTTGGTGCTCTTCTTATCTTGGGCGATCATGTAAAATGTATTCCCATTTATCTGGTACCCTTTGAAAGTCATTATATTCGAAGATGGTAACTGGGACAGCGAGTACAGGTCATTTTGAATATCGCCATCATTCAGGGCACGTTTCTGCAACCAACCGGCGAAAGTCCTCATTTGTTCGCGTGTAATCCAGTCGTCAGACTTCTCCGGGTGTTTGGACTGTAGAAAATTCTTGTGTTCCTCCATATACGGAGCCACCAAGGCGGAATTCTGTAGAACTGTGTAGTGTGCTTCAGTGAGAGAATGCCCGTCCATACATATTATTTGATGCCCTCCTAGCGTGCCTTTTCCTTCCAGTCTGCCCTTATGCCGCGATTCAGGAACACCAATCGGCTTAAGGTCAGGAATGAAGTCAATACAAAACTCAATGACCTCCTCATTTTCATGGCCCTTCGAGATGCTTCCTTCTGGCCTAGCACGGTTATGAACATATTTCTTCAAGACTCCCATGAACCTTTCAAAGGGGAACATATTGTGTAGAAATACAGGACCCAAAACGTTAATCTCTTCGCAAAGGTGAACTAGGACGTGCGTCATGATGTTGAAGAAGGATGGTGGGAACACCAACTCGAAACTGACAAGACATTGCACCAAATCATTCTGTAACCTTGGTATGATTTCTGGATCGATTACCTTCTGAGAGATTGCATTGAGGAATGCACATAGCTTCACAATGGCTAATCGAACGTTTTCCTGGTAGAAGCCCCTCAGTGCAACGGAAGGAGTTGCGTCATAATCACGTGGCAGTCATGAGACTTTAGGTTCTGGAACTTTTTCTCTGCCATATTTATTATTCCCTTTATATTCGACGAGAAGCCAGACGGTACCTTCATGCTGAGCAGGCATTCGAAGAAGATTTCCTTCTCTTCTTTGGTAAGAGCGTAGCTGGCCTGACCCTGATGTATGCCGTCTTTTCCGTGCATACGTTGCTGGTCCTCCCGTGCCTCTGGTGTATCTTTTGTCTTCCCATACACGCCCAAAAAGCCAAGCAGGGTCACGCAAAGATTCTTCGTCACGTGCATCACGTCGATTGCGGAGCGGACCTCTAGGTCTTTCCAATATGGCAGGTCCCAAAATATAGATTTCTTCTTCCACATGGGTGCGCGTCCGTCAGCGTCCTTCGGAACAGGTTTTCCGCCAGGACCCTTTCCAAAGATTACCTCCAAATCCTTTACCATATCATGTACATCAGCACCAGTACGGTGGCGAGGCTTCGTCCGGTGATCCGCCTCACCTTTGAAATGCTTGCCTTTCTTTCTTACGGGATGCCTTGTCGGAAGAAATCGACGATGTCCCAGGTACACATTCTTCCTACAACTATCCAAATATATACTGTCGGTATCATCCAAACAGTGCATGCATCCGCGGTATCCCTTGTTTGTCTGTCCTGAAAGGTTACTGAGAGCAGGCCAATCATTGATGGTCACGAACAGCAACGCCTTTAGGTCAAATTCTTCCTGTCCGTGCTCATCCCACGCACGTACACCTGTTCCATTCCACAGCTGTAATAGTTCTTCAACTAATGGCCTTAGGTACACATCAATGTCGTTGCCGGGTTGCTTAGGGCCTTGGATGAGCACTGGCATCATAATGAACTTCCACTTCATGCACAACCAAGGAGGAAGGTTATACAAACATAGAGTCACAGGCCACGTGCTATGGTTGCTGCTCTGCTCCCCAAAAGGATTAATGCCATCTGCGCTTAGACCAAACCATACGTTCCTTGGGTCACCTGCAAACTCCTCCCAGTACTTTCTCTCGATTTTTCTCCACTGCGAACCGTCAGCGGGTACTCTCAACTTTCGTCTTTCTTACGGTCTTCTGCGTGCCACCGCATCGCCTTCGCATGCTCTTTGTTTTGGAACAAACGTTTCAACCGTGGTATTATAGGAGCATACCACATCACCTTGGCAGGAATCTTCTTCCTGGGGCGCTCGCCCTCGACATCACCAGGGTCATCGCGACTGATCTTATAACGCAATGCACCGCATACCGGGCAAGCGTTCAAATCCTCGTACTCACCGCGGTAGAGGATGCAGTCATTAGGGCATGCATGTATCTTTTGCACCTCTAACCCTAGAGGGCAGACAACCTTCTTTGCTTCATACGTACTCTCGGGCAATTCGTTGTCCTTTGGAAGCATATTCTTTATCATTACCAGCAACTTTCCAAATCCCTTGTCAGATACACCATTCTCTGCCTTCCATTGCAGCAATTCAAGTGTGGTGCCCAACTTTTTTTTGTCAGCTTCGCAATTCGGGTACAACAATTTCTTGTGATCCTCTAACATGCGCTGCAACTTCGTCCTCTCCAGATCACTTGCGCAGTTTCTCTTTGCATCGGCAATGGCCCGACCTAGATCATCAGCGGGCGCATCTGATGCCTCTTCTTCAGCTTCTTCCCGCATTGCCGGCTCAGCTTCTTCCCCCATTGTTGTATCATCGTATTCAGGGAACCCATGGCCAGGATAGCCGTCGTTGTCCTCTTCTTCTTCACTGTCTTCCATCATAACCCCTATTTCTCCGTGCTTGGTCCAAACATTATAGTGGAGCATGAAACCGGACTTAAATAGGTGGATGTGAATGGTTTTTTCTGTAGAGTAACTGTGTCCATTCTTACAACCAGCACATGGACAAGGCATAAAACCATCCGCCCGCTTGTTTGCCTCAGCGGCCCGCAGAAAATTATGCACGCCATTAATGAACTCGGGAGAGCATCGGTCATCATACATCCATTGTCGGCTCATCTTCATTACACAAAACCAAATAGACCAAATTAATACAAGTTCATACATAAAGTTCGTACATAAAGTTCATATACAGCACTTAATTAAATGCAACATACAAATAACTCTCTAGCTAAAGAATTTAAATGCAACAACAAATTCGATGAAGATCGTAACTAAGGTAACAATTGATCCAACAACATAATGATACCAAGCCACACTATCAATGGCATATTTTCTAATCTTTCTAATCTTCAACCTCATTTTCTCCATCTTGATCTTGTGATCATCGACGACATTGGGAACATGCAACTCCAATTCCATCTTCTCCCCCTCAATTCTTTTCAATTTTTCTTTCAAATACTCGTTTTCTCTTTCAACTAAATTTAACCTCTCGACAATAGGGTCGGTTGGAATTTCCGGTTCACATACCTCCTAGATAAAAATATCTATGTCAACTTGATGGGCATAATTTGTCATAAACACGAAATGCAACAACTAGTTTTAAAAGAGAATATACCACATCCGAATCATAACAAGGACGAGGGCCGACGGGGACGGATATCAAAACCATGGCACTATGTATAACAAACAACGTACGGGTAAGATAATTATACGAGTAACTATATATCCAAATCACACAAACATCAATTTGGTAATGTAAAACATTCATGAACAAGAGACTCACCACAAGGTGGTGCCGGTGACGGGACGGTGCGGGCGATCGACGGTGGTTACGACGGAGATTTAGAAGGAACTAAGTAAACCACACCTACATATGCAAACTAAGTGTTATTTTTGACCTCAAATTGCATATAAATCAAATACTAGCAAATATAATTCCTCCCAAATTAATCACTATACAAAGCATTGCAAGAGCTAATCTAGCAATGAGAGTTGAAAGGACAAAGTTGCTAACCTTTGTGATCATTTGAATGGATGGGGGCCTTCAAATCTTGACAAATTTTGGGCAAAATTTGTGAGGAGCTCGAGGGGAAAGGGGAAGAACAGAGGAGAAGTGAGGGGAAAGGGGAAGAACAGAGTGGCTCGGGTGGACGAGGGGTTTATGTACGTCGACCTTTAGTACTGGTTCGTGCCACGAACCGGTACTAAAGGTGCTGGACGGGCCCCAGACTGACAACACCCTGCCACCACCATCTTTAGCCACGAACCGGTACTAATGAGGACGGCTGGCTAGCCGTTGGAACCGGCACTAATGGACACATTAGTGTCGGCTCGAAACCAAACCTGCACTAATGTGTCTCATATTAGGTCCATTTTCTACTAGTGTAGGTTGTGCACAAGTGTCGTATCCGCCTATTGAGAAATCGTGCTAGCGTCTCTCTTGAGTTGTGCAACACGAGCGTTTTCCGTGGATTCCACATTTGGTGCTCATTCCTTGGTTGCACGACCCCATTTATCTATTCGTGTGTGTGTTTCCGTGTGCCACATATTGCTATTGGTCTACTTGTTTCACTTGCGAATTTGTGAATCTCTTTCAACATTATTGACTCTTGCTAACATTTTGCATCAAATTTTTTGTGCCACTATCCTCACCGAGCTCTACCATAAGCTTTACTTGATAGGTGTGAGTGAACAAGTCCGGTACCAATTCCACTATTCTTTCATTTCACATTGAGTGAAACGGGATACATCCTCAACTTTGGGAAAAGGTAACTTGGTATTGTTTATCTCATTTCCTACTCACCTCTACTCGAGTCTTGTGATGGATAGGCAAGGCATTTCACTTTCGGTCTACAACAACAACGATGAGTTCGATGCCACGAACAACAACTCCAACGCCGAGATGCAAGCTCAAATGGAGGAGATCAAAGCCCTCATCAAGTCCTACACGCGATCTTCCTCATCTTCGAGAAGACGCTCAAGAGCACATGCTTCCAAGCTACCATCTCCGGCAAGATCACATCGGCATCGACACCATCACCAACAAGAACGTGAAGGTCAAGAGCTCAACACCAACAACCGCTCAACGACTTCACCATATCCCTTGGAATCTTCGCCAAGCGACTTCAAGGCATCTTCGCCTATGGACATACGACATATTCACCAACAAGCACCCCAAGACTACACTCAAGAGAAGCTCCCCAAGCTCAAGTCTGCGACTTCCACGAGCTACTACGACCTCGACATCGACCACGCGATTCCTTTCTATGGGACTCACGAACCCGAGGAGTACCTCGAGTGGGAGCGTTTAATGGACGACTACCTCAAGCTACATCAAGTTCCTCTCGAAGATCAAGTGAAGTGCGCCACAAGAAACTTCCACGAATACGCCTCAACTTGGTGGCTTCACACACCTTTGGAGTACTACGACATGAGTTGGCCCAAGACGAAGAGAGCTTTGCGGCGAGAGTTTGTGCCTCCAACCTACACTGAACAACTTCGACGCCAATTGGAGAACACCACCCAAGGATCCAAGTCCATCGACAAGTACTTCAAGGAGATTAAGATTGCCTTGCGACGAGCCGGCATGGATGACCCCATGTCAATGAAGTTCCACTTCATGATGGGATTGCACAACGACATCTCCAAGACCATCTTCCTCAAGAACTACAAGTCCATTGACGACTACTACATTGGTGCTCTCAAGGCGGAACAAGAACTCATGAAGGCCAAGGCTTCTCCACCCCAAGCACACTTCGCGGCGACCAAGCTCTACGACAAGCATGAGGCTAGTACCACCACGATGTCCAAGCCCGACGAGCTCCAAGATGATGCTCCCAAGTTCGACTTCACCGCCATCCCTCCTTGTGGCATTGATGATGCCGAGTCTACTTTGACTCTTTTTCAAGAGGGTGCGGCGATGAGTACGACTACGGAGACCTTCAAGGACCAAGCTTTGGAGGCGAGCGACAAGGTGGCGAGCAAGGATGATGCTTCCATCTTAGGAGGCGAGAGTGATGATGTGCCATCTTCGGCCTTCATTAACGATGACGGTGACGAGATGATCAAGCATGGGATTTTCCCTTCGGTCATGGAAGAGAGTGATGATGTGCCATCTTCGGCCTTCATCCACGGCGACGACGACGAGATGGTTGAGCATGGGATCTTCCCTTCGACCACGGCGATGTATGATGACTTGAGTGACTTTTGCCACCATATTGAGAGTGAGAGTGACTTCACCACTAGCCCCATATATGATGAGTTGCCCCACTTTCCATGTGAGGAGAGCCACAACCCCCACCACTTGTGTGAGATGAGTGACTCCACCATATGTGACTTTGAGTGCACCTACTTTGAGGGAGGGAGTGAACCACCACATAGAGAGAGTGAGATAGTTGATAGGTCTCATGAGGCCATTTGCATTTCTAACAACTTGACCTCTACCTCTATTGTGTCTTCTCATTTGGTGCTAGGTCCCATTTATGATGACGCGCCGATCCTCGACGACTTCGTCCTCCCTTTGGACAAGACGATGGCCATGGTGGAATATGATGCACCCCCCACATGGTTCCATCAAGATGAAAATGACCACCATTTGGTCTTTGCCACCTCACCTACACCCCTTGAGCGGAATGACAAAGGTAACAAAGGTGATGGTGATGCTCTAGTCCCACTAGTGGACATTCTTGACATTGATTGCTTGCATGATGTTGATCCATCTATTGCCATGCTTCATGCTAGTATGATTTCCCCATGCGATGATTTGCCCATTTATGATGAGTATGATGATTCTATTGTGAAGTCTATTAGTTGTGATGCCATGTTACATAGGATTTCTTGTGACAATTCTTTAGGTCACATCATGTTTGATAATCCGCTTGACTTGTCACATGCTATGCATGAGATATACCATATGTCTTATTTGCAATCTTTTCATAGTGACTATGCATATGCTATTAAAATAAACATAATTTGCACTTACGGCATAGATGACAAGCCCATGGTTATTGGCATTTGTTTTTCTTGTGATGATATTGATATGCTCCCTTTGCATCATTTATCTCATATGCCATGCCATGACCACCTAGCTTCAGATATGCATTGTTTTGGATGTTGTCCATTTTCTTCATGTGATGTTTCCGATATTGATCATGAGGAGACCCCCATAGTTTCCTCATGCATTTTAGGAGATTTTGATCCATCCCATTCATTGCATGATCCCAATAATTATGTGCACCATATGTTTCCCATGAATAAACATGCTATTGACGTGCCATATAATTGTATGCTCAATTTGCATCCCCATCATGTCATACATAATAACTATTCATTCATGATGGATGACATGTTCTTATACCATGCATCAAATTTCTTTGAGCGATGCTTATCTTGTGCTAACTCACATGTACACATACACATCACGATGGATGATGTGTACATTTACCACGCGCACAATTTTTTTGGTTTGTGTCTCTTTTGTGTAGGTACCCATGAATACTTGTCAACCTCGCAATCCCACGAGTTGATAAAACGAGCTCTAGAGAGCAACGATGATTTGGGATCCCATGGATTGTCTTTCCCACCGCTCTCTTCGCGCAAATACTTCGCGCATTCATTTTACATGGCCCTCACTTGGCTATGGGTTATTGTTCATTACATATCATATGCCCATCTTGCCATGTTCACTTTGCATGATATGCTCATTCCTATGCCTTTGACATGCATTTGTGACCCATGCTTTGCATTACACATGATGATTGATTCTAGTACTTGTATGTGTATTTGCAAGCTTGGTGGAGATATTGCTTGTTCTTGCCATGCTCCTTTTGTGCACCATTCCTATGATGATACTTCCATCTTGCTTTGTGTTCGTGCTTGCGATATGTCATGTGCACTCCCTATGCCTATTATTTTCTCACATGACATTATTGCCATGATTTATTCTAGTGTGTTGCATCTTCGCTCCACTAGTTTGCACGACTTGATTACTATGCTTGCTTATGTTGCATCACCATTTCATGCGGTTGATGACAACCATCTATATGCTTTGCACATGATTCATATTGCTTCTTGTCATATATCTCCATGTGTTGCTTCTCTCATGCTAGATGATTTGCCATGTATTGAGTGCAACAATGATTCTCTTCTTGCTCATGAGATTGCCCCCATAGCATTCTCACACATGTTTGGAGATTTTGACATATTACTTGTGAAGCATGCTTGTCTTACTTCTTTGCACCATATACCTAGTGCCATAAATATTGCCATTGTTGCATCATATTATTCATGCACTTGTGCTTCTAATGGTTATGTGCAAAAGATGAGAACCATCATGATGGATGATGTGTTTATCTACCATGCCCATACGTTCTTTGTTTTGTTTTGTGCATGTGTAGGATACTTGGACTTTGTGTCGACTTCCACTTCACGTGAGTTGACCATTCGAGCTCTTGAGAGCGAGCCTCATGCATTCTACCACGACTCGCTTCTACACCATATTTGCTTCCACTTCGGCATTGTGAAGAATGCACAAGGACACACTTTCAAGGTGACATCCTTCTTGAGTTTGGATATTGTGGATCATACTTCATGTGTTGCTTGCACCATTTGCACGCATGTTCGAGATATTACTTTCAACCATGATTGCCACATTCCCATGCTTCATGATATATATACCTTGTGTGTTGCATCCAATTCTTGGTCTACTTGCTACTATCATATGATTGGTTGCACCAATATCATTTCTTCACATATGCCATGTCCCTTTGCTTGTCACATGCTTGACTTGATTGCCTCACACATGATGAACAATTGATCTTTATATTGTGTTGAGTGCCACACTATATTCACTACACCCTATGCACATTATGCTTGGATTGTCTTGCACTTGACCCATGTGTTTAGACATCTCATCTTATTTGGTGTTGTGAATGATTCCTATGCCTACCATCGACCATTTGTCGAGCGCTTTATGCATGCTTGCTATGACCTTGAGGTGGATGCTTATGCTCTTGTCACACATATTTGCATCTCTACCTCACATTTACATGCTTGTCCCCATGATATCTTTGCTTGTGCTCGATTGATATGCTTACATGTCATGTCACAATCCTTTGTCACACCATATGCTATGCTTGATGACGACACTTATTTGGTGAATCACCACTTGAATGCTTGGTTTTGCAATAACGCTAACCACATTTGTTTTTCCAAGTGTTTGTTCTATTTGCTCCTTTTGAAGGAATCACAAGACGGTGCGACATTGGAGAGTGCCTATTTCAAGCTTCAAGATGATGAGTGCTTGGCGATCGACCGCTTCAACACGGCAACGCCATCTCTTTCCCATGGTGATTTGGTTTTCGATCCGAGGTTGGATCTTTTCCAAGGGGGAGGGGATGATGCGGAGCATCCTACGGTCATCACCATGTCAAGAGTCTGTTTGGCAAGTGACACGTGCAACCTCTACTTCACATACAAAAAGGTGAATCTTCTCCTTTACACATGCTCACTTGACCCCTTCGAGGATGGTATACTACTTGACACTTCTCCCGTGTGCATGCATAGGTATTGTCGGAGCTTCACGGATGTCGAGGAGGAGTGCAAGCACCAAGGAACAACTACACCATCCGCGAGGGAAGCATGGAAGAGAAGACAGAAGAAACGGAGCTGCTACAAGTCACAGCCACCGGACGACCGGTCCTTACCGGACGTCCGACGCCTGGAGGTTCAGCCCGCCAGAACAGCTACAGCCGAGGGACTCTACAGCGCCCGGACGACCGCCAGATACCGGACGTCCGACAAGTACCAGCGCCCGGACGACCGACGCCGACCGGACGTCCGGTGCCACCAGTCCAGAAGGAAAACAGCGGAAGTCCGAAGACTTCCGGACGTCCGGCCCGTCCCGAGCCATCGGACGTCCGACCCCCACCGGACATCCGGTAACTGCCAGTGCGCAGCCGCGGCCTTTGGCCTTGTATCCTCTCCCCCTTTCCCCTTTGTGGCTAAGACTATAAATAGACCCTCTCCACCTCCTTTCTAGGGTTAGCAAATATGATAGCTCATTCTTAGGTGAGCTTTGCTCGTGCCTCTACTCTTGAGAGAGAGAGAGAGACTACCACTCCCATGGAGTTCAAGACCTCCATGTGAGAAGATCCTGCAGGATATCATCAAGACCCCCTTGTGGGAAGATCCGTCTAGGATAACATCAAGACCTCCTCTTGGAGATGAACCTTACCTTGTATCTTTCCCTTTGTTGTTTATGTACCTTGTGATCTTGTGTGTTTGATTGTCTAGTGGATGTGTGATTAGACTTGTTCTTGAGTGTTTCCTCTTGTGATTTCTCTCCGTTCTTCCCCGTGTTCATCGTGTTCTTCGAGGGATCCCACTCCAAACGTGAAAGATCGGCCTACACCGGGTTAGCCCCGTATCACGAAAGATCCATCAGCAGGATACCGGCTAGTACCCTGTCAACATTATCATCAGCACGGATGATCCTCGGGCAGATTACTTCTTTGGTCATGGAAATTGTGTCCTCATGGAGCCTTCCTCCCTCAATCCGACACCGGAGCAGACGAGACATGGCAAAGGCCAGGGTCAGATCCTTGACCGTGTTCTTCCGCTTGTTGATGATGCGTAACAGTGTGCTGCCATCATGTAGCCAAATGTTGTCCAAGCTAACTACCGACTTCAGGTCGTTAGTACTTGGACTAAGCCCCATTGTGATATTTTTCTTTGATTCTCCATAGACCAAGTATTTGCATCCTTCCAGAGTATCTCGGTTGAAGTTGCTCAAATTATGGTCAACAACGCCCATGTACTCCGAAACAAGTTCTGAGCTGCGACCGTGCCACAAGGATTCAGATGCTTGCTTGCGTGCTCTAATCCTATACAAGCTCTTGACGACCAAGGTACCCCAAAAGAACCATAACAAAGCGCGCGACGACTTGGGGCCATGTTTTACATTCAACAATGCTGCTGCCGAAAGCTTCAACATGTTTCTCAGCTCAAAGTAAGTATTGTACTTAGACATGAAGTTGGTGCAAGAACGGGAACTGACCAGCAAAACGGCCCAGATTGGGAACATCTCATTCTTGAAAGGTGCGGCTTGCATGGCTCCCATAACATAAACTAGTAGCATGTCACACACAGCATCGAGTACCCTCGCTCTGGAATCTCTTGAAGTGTTTACCGGTGCTACCAAAAAGCCGAATGCCACATAGTGCAGAACGAGGAGGAATCCCATTATGAATCGTATGCGCAGCAAAATGTAGTCGTCCAGAAACCATGCATTTGGTGAGCAAGTTTGCCAACACGGCACCCATCTGCTCGTTCACGAACACCCTGTTCATATTAATGCACAAAGCAACTTGGTCAGCATAATGCACATAGCACAATTATGCAAAATGGTAATGCTATACTAGACATTGCTTGCAAACAAGGTTTTACTAGCTTCAGCAAAGATGGGTACTGAAGTTCACCAAAGCAGGTGACATTTTGCCTCGAGCCACTTCCACTTCTGAATTTCGTACTATTACATTAGTGAACATCACATTAACATATCCACTAATCCACTTCTAATACGGAAACAAACATGTTTATTCCATTCACAACCGAATGTATCTTATTTAATGCATAGATGTTAAAATGCTAAATCCTACACAAAATCAATTTTTAAGGGTCAAGCGAGAGCATTTCATACATTGGAAAAAAAATTCTACTCCCTTTGTCCCATAATATAAAAGTATCCCCGATACTACAGTAGTGTAAAGAACTGCTCTTATATTACGGGACGGAGGCAGTAAGTTACAATATTTATCTCTCATGCTAGAAATGAAAATGGAGCGGAAAGTTCTCAACTTTTCCGCGAAAAAACCGGAAATGCAAAGGAAATATGGAAACGGAAATAGATTTTTGCGGAACGGAAATGAAAAAAATAAACTTTTATGTGGAAACAGAGCAGTGCTTTCTGGCGGAACAGCCACGGCCGTTTCCGTCAAATACAGAACTTCCTATTTTAGGGTGGATGTCAGTCATGGTTGTTTCTCGTCTAGTACAGCAAGCCTTTGCCAATCTCTATAAAACGCAGGCCCATCCCAACCAATTGTACTATCTAATCACGTAATCCCTCCAGCCTTCTCCCCTAAGAGTAGGCGTATCTGCGTAGCCTAGTGTTAGAGACACGCCAAAACTCCGCTTTCGTATGTATCCGCGTCGGTCTGTATCTTTTTTTGACAGTATCAGTTTCCATATTTCTGTGATTTCTGTATTTGTTTCCTCTTCTAAAAAATGAAAAAAAAAAGTGGTAGCAATCAGTTCTGATCGTTTCCACTTCGTTTTTATCGCTATCCACGCTACCATTTTATTGCAAAGTATTTAGTCTCCCACATAAATAAATAGAAGGAGCACACTCCCAGAGCTAGCTAACACAGCTTCAACAAGAATGACATGCTACAAGTCGTGTATCACGAATCTTATTACTAGATAGCCATCCATAATGATTGAATATAGCCGGAGATATCGTCTCCAAGTGGTTGCACCTAGAAACCAAAGAATCTCGCTCCCATGCATCTACACACCATCAAGGTGTAGCAGAATCTGGCACTGTGGAAAGCCAGAATCAACCCGGAGCTCCGCTCCCTCGTGCTCCCGGCCATCCGTGCGTGTCATGGCTCCTCGCCTTTCCTCCCCCTGCACGGCCCCTCCAGCGACGGACTCCATGCATCCACGCGCGCTTCTATTGTCGGCGCCTCCGCCGACCAGGGGATTGGCCCCCCGCCGTGTCCGCCTCCTGGGCGTCCCTCCCGTCGGCCGGTCGCCTTGGCTATGATGCATGCCTGAAGCTCCATTGTTGTCGCCTCCGACTCAAGTCCTCCCTGTAGGTTCGCCGCACACCACTGTTGCTGGGGACGGTGTGTTCGTCCCGGTGGCCAGTCCCGTGCGCTCGGGTTCGGGAGACTAGCATAGGTGCTTCAACCAAGAAACAACACCTATTCCTCTATGTTGCGCATCCGCACCTCATGAAGATTCTTTGGGCAACTGGCACCTCATTACGCGACGTCGCTCGCGGCCTTCCGTCGACCGTCGTCTTGCTTCCAACGCGCGGTCGTCTCATCCCGCGTAGCTGAAGGACCGTTGCTTTCGGTGCCTATCTAGAGGTCATCGTGTCTTGCTTCCAACGCGCGGTCGAAGCATGAACAACATTCTCGGAAGCCATGACCAACAATAGCTATGCGCAAGATTCATGCCTAAACCGACCACCGCCATCACTGTCGGACGGGCTGTAGCACAGTCCTGCACATCCTTCATTTGTGAGCTCTGCTATCAATATCATTTCTTATCGAGAACTCCTCCCCTCCCATTCCACCAATAACACAAGCACTCGATTTTCCTAAGAAAGGACATGGAGCCGAGGATTTTCCGAGAGGAAACGAAAAGATAATGCAAGATAGGTGGATTGTCTTCTTAGAAAACAATCCCCACATAAAATTTTTGAAGGATGTGATTGTTAGGAATAAAAAATGCGAAACTTAGAAATCCGATAAAAATAGGCTATTTTTGTAGAAATTTCATAGGAAACCAAATATGAGGTATATCTTCTCTTTGTATCTCTAATTACTCTGCTTTTTCCTGTGTGGCCCATGTGCCACATTTGCTATTTTTTTCATGATTTTAGTATAGGAATCCAATATGCATGCCACATAATTAATGTGGTTTTTCTGTTTCAGTATTTTAAGTTCCTGCATTTCAAACTGGGCCTTACCATTTATGAAATAGCATAACAATACTCTTTCTCAGGTCCAAAGCCGTATGTATCATTCGTAACTAAAATCTGCGTTGATGTAATTATTTTTATCAAGAAGGTAGACATTTCAATATACTTCTGAAAGTAAACTGGCATATTATGTTCAAAAATAATTAATAGGCATGCCTACGAAGATCTGTCGATCGAATAGCTTAGGTGCAATTGTGATGATCTTTCGGTCGTGATTTATTTGTTTTCGTACATCGATGGAAGATGTATTGGTTGTGATTTGTTTAGATTCAGTTATGGCGATTTAAAAGTTTTAATATGTTTAGGTATAAACAAGCCATGTAAAACAATAAACATATTTATTTTATTTTTCTTGTAGCTCGTTTCATCTAGGGGGTAGTACACATCGTTTTTAATCACCAAAAAATCTACTAGCGCGAAACACATGTTAGCATTAATCACCCTAAATTTATTTGTGCCAAATGCACAAGGAAGATCCGATCATTCTCAACTTCTCAACTAATATCAGCTCGAGAAAATAGAATGGATGATGGCCGTACCTGCTTCAGCTTGCGCCGTGTTGCAAACTTCACCGCATCTGCTGCAAAGTCAACAAAACCAGAAAAAATTGAGCTGACGACTCTGAGCTCTGCCTTTCCTGCACAAGAAAGGCTTCCTTGGTGGTACTGCTTCGTACTTCCGACCTGTTACAGCTGATACTATTAAGCAATCAATTAGAATGCCATGCACGAATGAACTCACTGAAAACCGATGCAGTGATTGGCAAGAAGAACCGCAGCTCTGATGCAAACATGCAGTTCAAATACCACTCTAGAAGATGTACTACTACGGTGAAAAACAAAAGGTTCTTACCCAGATACTACGGCGTTCAGTGGCCACTCATGGAGCCTGGGGATTTCAGAGAAGTATCAGCAATGAACTCTGCCGGTGCCAGGAAAGAAGACAGCACTTAAAGACAAAGTGATAAGCTCCTTGTTGACTCGGCCTTCTTCATCGAGTGGTGATGATTAAGCTAGAAGTCCAAAAAGGCCTTATCATTGAATAATCTTCTCTGCAGATCAAGTGGTGATGATAACAATAGAGGATCCCTGCACACAGTGCCATATGATCCATTTTACTGGTCAAAGATGTCACATCCCCTGGCCCGGATTGAGCTAGAGGACCATGCGAGTCGACATGGAGTAGCCTTCTCTGGCGGCTCCATTTCTGAGAATTGTAATGAAGGTTGTTCTTTTTTCCCAAAGACTAAGTGCAGTTCCACAGTGACGCTCAACAGACACAAAATTTCTAAAAAGAAAATTTGAAATAAATAATTACCAACGTAAACGGAACTTATGGATTGCAGCACTAAGAACAGAAATCAGTTTGCCGAATCTGGCAGTATAATGGCACAGACTCAGACACCTACCTCAAAGGCCTATCAAATGGGATCATGGTGGCAACATGAACAAGTGCATCATGAACCAATTGCCAGACTTGATTTACTGCAGTAAGTGTTTTTCCCAAGCAGCACTGGGCTACATGTGTGAACAAAATAATGTAAGAGATCGACACTTTAGCACCTCAAAAAGAAAAAAAAATCAATGTTTCGGCCCAACCCTGATTTTGGTCCTCGAGGACTATCACGATCGTGATCTTGTGTCATGAAGAGTACATAGTATATCAGAATAGTTACATCAATACACAACAATGTGTTGTACATCAATGCATTTTCCCTGGATCCTTGTTTACCAACGAGTACGACATAGAACACAGAAACCAACGAGTACGACATACATCCAACTTGTCTGGAAATTTGATTACCATTTTTTCTCTCCATGGTTTCACTATGTTGTTTGTTTTAGCTGATGGTGACACTATGATCATGACATTCGATACTTCATTTTGCTACATTCCTAGTTCAAAAGGTAAGCATGTAATACTAATACATCTATTACTGCAGTTGATCCTTTTCTGTATACACGGTTGCAACAATCTAAATGGCAGTTTTCAGTAGCATACAAAAAAAGTCCAAGGCATTGTCTGCTACCTGAACAAACTAGAAAAAAAAAATCACCTTTTGTTATCGATGTCGCAATGGAGAAGATCATTCACTATGCAACCAGCCCCCCCTCCCTGAGGACAGCTCCACATCTGAAATATTCAGGTGTGATCTCAGGCTGCTCTCTAGTCTATACGGAATGGTGTTGAGAGATGGCCATGTCAGTACTTCAGTAAGAGCATCTGCAGCCACAATGAACAAATCATGTCCCTCAAACGGCCGCGGACATGCCTGGTCAGTGTTGGGGTGTGTCCGTTTTGACCCCTCTTTTTTCCTTACACCCAGCCACAATCCCTACTTTGACCCTCACTTTTTTAGACATTTCAGCGAACACGCTGTGGGCGGCACCACCAGAGCACGCCCGCGGCATAGGCACGCGCGCAAAGGACGAGCAGAGGACGCCGTCGTCGATGAAACGGACGAGCTGGGCGGCGGCGGCGGCCAGCACGCGGCTGCGGCTACGCACGCACACACAGCCAGCACGCACGGCTGCGACCGGCCACGATGCGCACAGCACAGCAGCATCCGAGCAGCGCGCACGATGCACACGTCGGTTTGGACAACGCCAGAGCCTAACTATAACTACTACTAGTTAGTCTAATTATAAAGCTACCTATTCCTAACAACTCTCAGATTACCTAAGATTTGAGATGAATTTGAGCCACGTCGATTACAGATGTTTAAGGAGAAAGTGATGGTTCGATTGAGTCTTTTTTTTTCTTTGACCAGGCACTAACCTAACGGGCGTTCAAGCGTTTAGGGATGAAATAGAGGGTCCGGTTGTAGATGATCTTCTTTTTTTTTAGGATCGGTTGTAGATGATATAAGCGTACCATATGCACGGCGGTACAGATGGGCTTGTCGAGGCGGTCGAGCATCGCGTACGGGCACGCCACCTTTGGGGTGAGGAGCCACCCCTCCACCCAGGACGCCGACACCGACTGCAGCAGTGGATGCGGGAGATTCTACCTTGGTGTTGAGTATCATGATTCCGAGGAAACATAGGGTAGTGTATGATTTATTTCTATCTTCTCTTATACTTCAAATTGATCGTGTAGATTGATAATACGTCCACAAGGCTCAAGCAATACGACATTAGTTTCATTAATTCGCTCCATTCCTTCTACATGGCATCAGCCTAACCCCGATCCCAAAACCTAGCCGTCGCCGCTTTAGCACCGCACCGTCTCTGGGGCGGTCGATCTCCATGATTGCCACCGTGGGCCGTGCTACCCGTACGTAGGGTTCGTATGCCGGTCGTGTTGATCGGCTGTCCCAGAGAGTCTTTTTCTCCGATCCTTTGATACGGGTTTCTCTTTCTCTCTCGTCAGTCATTTTGATTGGTATTTCTTTTCGGTTTTCCGATCTAAGATCGGTTGCATCGCCCACCGCCGCTCGTCGTCCTCGTGTGCCTCCTTCCTTGTCTTGAACCTCCAGTTGATCATGTAGTCCTACAAATACACCCACAAGGCTCAATCAATACAACATTAATTCTACCAATTCCCCCTTTATTCCTTCTACACTGGGGTTGGAACTCTGGTGGGCTAAGGCTTAAGAATACAACGACCCTCCTAGCTATCCAACCATGAGTTGGTTCCCGCTCTAAAAGATACTGTATCTTTTTAGTGGATTCTAGTGAATGATTGTGTAGAAAGAAATACAAAATTTGAGTGTATAAGGTGTCCACGAGGAGCTTGCCATTGAATCATCAACATGTTGCCTTATTGGTTTTTTTTCCATGGTGAAAGAACATGCGGTGCCCCCATGTTTGGTTTTGGTAATTGATGACAATCTCTATGGACTAATGGTTGCCTTGAGTTATATTTGAAGGTTTTGTCCATAGGCTTTTCTTGAAGTCCATGTGTTGGTTTCAAGGAGTTTATGAGTTGACCAATGTGCTATTAAGGAATTATCCAAAGATTGGTCATGTGAGTGTTGAGCTTATTGCAAGCATGTCTTGAAGAAGAAGATTGTGTGATCATTCATGTCTACCGTCAAGACATCATCCAAATGAAGAGAGTTGGAAAGATTCAACTCACAAAGCGCACAAGATGTACCGAGGGATCAAGTGATCCCATGGTAAGGTAAGCATTGTCCATTACGCTTTGTTTGCTAACCCATGGTCTTCGTGAGAGTTCTTTGTGGGGTTAGGTTGCGGCGTGCAAGTTCAAGTGATGCATCACGAAGAGATCGTTGCCGTCCATTGTGGTGACAATGGACTTGTGAAGATGAACGGAAGAGTGGCTCACCCATAGTGGAGTATGGGGGAGCAATCAACTAGTCTTCATCGAGCCAACGCGATCAAGAAAGGTGGTCCATCTTGAGGAGGAGTAGATCGTCATCATCTAGCTCAAGTGGACTTTGTGCAAGACAGAGGTTTGCCCTTGATAGGTTTTCTATTTTACCGGTCTCATGGTGGTAGTTGGGAGACCGGGTTTTTAGGATCGTTTGCCGTACTATCAAGGGGGGCTCTCAATGAGTTGCTTGATCGTATCATTCGTAGAGAGCTCAAACCATTGCATCCTTGCATCATATTTATTGGTTCTTGTTTGGTTCTTCTCCTTGTGAGTTTTGGAGCTTATGGTCATTTTTATGACAAGCTTGAGTTCATCGAAAACGGAGTTTGCATGCATCTTCTATGATGTTTTCGATCTTGGAGGTTCTGCTGGTTCTTCTCTGTTGGAGGGTCCTCTCCTCTCTTGTTAGGCATACCTCCCCTGTCTCTGTTTTGATGCTACTCATTGTCTTGTATCCAACAAGCTTGAGTTTGCTCAATTCGGAGCTCATTTGCAAAAGTTATGGCAGTTCTGGTTTTATTGTTTCCCTCTGTTGTCTTCTCTGCAAAATGAAGGACTCCTAGTGTTGCTGATCTGGGGCATGCGGTAGTACTGCTCTCCGGAGCGGTAGTACCGCAGACCCTTGCGGTAGTACCGCTCTGTGGGAGCGGTAGTACCGTGGCCTCTGGCCAGGCTTAGCAGCATGAGCGGAAGTAGGGGCGGATGTAATTTTTTACATCCGCGCCCTACGCGGTAGTACTGCTCTTCGTGTGCGGTAGTACCGTGCCGGAGTTTTGCGCAGGTCCTCCCTCAGCGGAAGTAGGTACGGAAGTAATTTTTTACGTCCGTGCTTTCTCTACGCCTAGTGTTGCATGCCTTACGGTAGTACAGTAGGGGCGCGCGGTAGTACCGCTCCGGCGGTTCTACCGCTCGTTGCCGTGTGCAACAGGCCTTCATCTGGCCAGAGTTGCACATGCGGTAGTACCGCAACCTGCAGCGGTAGTACCGCAGCCAACCGTGGTAGTACCGCAGCTCCCTGCGGTAGTACCGCGTCGTGCGGGCTGAGTGAGGGGATAACGGTTGGATTTTCTCCCCTCCTATTAAAGGGGGTCTTCTTCCCCATTGAACCTTATCCCTTGAGCTCGTGTTCTTCCCCCATTGTTGACCTTCTTCGAGCTTGCTAACTCTCAATCCCTCCAATGATTCTTGCTAGTTCTTGAGGAAAAAGAGAGAGGAGATCAAGATCCACGTTTCCACCAATCACTTTCTCCTCTAAGTGAGGGGAACCCCTTGGATCTAAATCTTGGAGTTCTTCGTGTTCTTCTTTCGTTCTTCCTCCCATTTTCCTCCCTAGCATTAGTTGCTTTGGTGGGATTTGGGAGAGAAGGACTTGGGCACTCCGTGTGCCCTTGCCATTGCATTTGGTGCATCGGTTTGAGTTCTCCACGTGATACGTGGAAGTTACAAGTTGAGAAGCTTATTACTCTTGGGTGCTTGGTGCCCTTGAACTTGTTCCTCTTGGGTGCTTGGGCGCCCTAGACGGTTGGTGGTGTTCGAAGCTCAATCATTGTGGTGTAAAGCTCCGGGCAAGCGTCGGGGTCTTCAATTAGGTTGTGGAGATCGCCCCGAGCAATTTGACGGGTACCGGTGACCGCCCCCAAGGGTTGCCAACGCGTACGGGTTCGGTGACCGCCCCCAAGGGTTGCCATTTGTACGGGTTCGGTGACCGCTCTCAAGGGTCCCTTAGTGGAATCACGGCATCTTGCATTGTGCGAGGGCGTGAGGAGATTACGGTGGCCCTAGTGGCTTCTTGGGGAGCACTGTGCCTCCACACCGCTCCAAACGGAGATTAGCATCCGCAAGGGTGCGAACTTCGGGATACACCATCGTCTCCGCGTGCCTCAGTTATCTCTTACCCGAGCCCTTTACTTATGCACTTTACTTTGTCATATATCTTGCTATCACATAGTTGCTTATCTTGCTTAGCATAAGTTGTTAGTGCACATAGGTGAGCCTAGTTGTTTTAGGTTTTATGCTTGACAAATTAACCGTTAGGTTTATTCCGCATTTGTTCAAGCCTAAACCGTAATTATTTTAAAGCGCCTATTCATCCCCCTCCTCTAGGCGACATCCTCCATCTTTCACATGGTCAATTGTGTCTGGCATGTTATAATGAATTAAATCAGTTGAGAATATCACTATGAGTTTTACTGAAGACTAGAATTGACCAGGGATTCACGGAGCTTAAAAAATAATGATGGCAACACGATGCCTCACTATAGACAGGATTGTCGTCTTTCGATGCAAGTTTGAAGCTTAACGACACACACATGACTTCGAACCTAAGAATCGGTCTTTGGTGCATTAGTAGTGCAACCACACACTACTATACAACAAAATAAAAAGCATCTAATAGAAAAAATTATTTTGAATTCAAAAAAGTTATTTTTTTAATATATAAGAGGGCTATATTTAAGAAATCAAAAATTATAAACAATTTATGTAGTTTGTAAAAAGACATATTTTTAATTAAAATGTTCATAAAATAGAAAAATGTTGATGAATTCTTAAAATATCCCGAATTTTAAAAATTCTCACAGAAAGTTGAAATCTTTGGGAATTTATAAAAATGATAAATTATTTTGAAAATGTTCAATGGTTAAAATACACAGTTTTGCCAGGAATTCATATATTATAAAAAATAATCATGTTTTTTTTAAAATCATATAAAAAGAAACCATGGAAAAGAAATAAAAGGTATAAAAATAAAATATTAAGAAAATTACGAAAGAACTAAAAAAATAACTGGGAATAACACAGTGTGCTGGCCCACGAGCGCTGCGGGGTGTTGGCTGTGGGCTCATATCTTCGTGGTAGATTGCAAAAAAAGAAGAAGAAAAATCTTCGTGGTGGGTTTGGTTGTGTGTAACCTCCCAATACCCGCTGGCCCAGCCCATACCCTTCCTCTCACACCGCACCTCCTCCGTCGCTCCAATCTTCCGCCGCCGTCGCCTCGCCGTCGCCTCCTCTCCCCCGTGCTCTCGTCGGCCTCAGAGCAGAGCGCGCTAGGGCACACTCGGCAAGGGAGCAGCGACTGTCTCCAACCCTTCTTCCTTCCCCTCGGACAGGAGCAGCAGTCCAGGAGGGGGCGTCGCCGGCGAGGCGTCGGCCTCATCGCCAACAGCGACCTCGGGTTCCTCTCGGCAGGTAATCAAGGTACGGGCGCATCCCATAGGAATAAATTTCTTCCCTTTTCACTGCTTCTTCTTGAGATCATTTGCAGTTGCATATAACTGAATTCATCAAGAAAGAAATTAACACAAAACAGTCTACATATTTCTGAACCACAATAGAAGAATTAGAGACATGAACAAATTACAGCCAGTGATGATTAGATTTAGCACATCTCTAATGCTTGCTCCAATCCAGAGTGTCGCTATTCCGTTACTAGTCTGGCAGAAACACATGGATCCTTTTACAGCTTGTGCCTGCTTGCTATTAGCAGCATATATGTTAGAGACAGATTGGTTAGGCTGTTTGTGTTGATCAATAGGTGTGAAGCTCTGCTGCACGCTTAATCGAAACATCGAGCGAGTTTTGGTGGCGATGGATAGTGGTACCTCTAGCAAGAGACGAGTAGAAGCCCCGGGAGAGGGGGAGAGCAGCGGCAAGAGGCAGAATGTCAGCATGGGGATGGACGCCCTCGACTGCCCCGTCTGCTTTCATCCCCTCAGACCTCCCATATACCAGGTACATACATGTGCATATATTCAACTACCTGTCTCTCAAAGTTCAGATGAAATAATAAACTATGATTAACGGACCGCTGGATATAATGCTCCTTGCTAAAATAAGTTTCTTGTGACAACATGGACCGCAGAGTAGCAATGGTCGCTGAAATTTTGTTTTTCCTTTTTCTCAAAAATAAAAGAAAATTTGTTTTCCTAGAGAAATTAGGACACTAATATTTTCGTTGAGACCCAAACTGCTAGCAGCAATCTACACCCTTTTTCAGTCTACAGCTGTTCCCTAGTAGGATATTAATCAGGGGCTCACACACAATGCTACTTGCTAAAAAACAGTTTATTGAGACAACATCGATCGTTGTAGTTATATGGGTGCTCAAATTTCGTTTTCATAGAGAATTTATTAGGACCATGAGGTAAAGCTGCTGCCTTGTGACCATGAGGTCACGGGTTCAAGTCCTGGAAACAGCCTCTTACAGAAATGTAGGGAAAGGCTGCGTACTATAGACCCAAAGTGGTCGGACCCTTCCCCGACCCTGCGCAAGCGGGAGCTACATGCACCGGGCTGCCCTTTTTTTTTAGAGAATTTATTAGGACACTAACATTCTGGTCTGAGACTGAAACTTTTAGCAACTATTTACACCATTTTTTAGTCCACGGCTGTTCCCTAGTAGCGTATGGATCAGGGGCGGATGATGTATACCTCTTTACTAGCAATATGTTTGGTCCGCCCCCCTTTGGAGTTGTATGCCAGTTACAGATTTACAGACCAATATGTTGCATATACCAAAACTAACCCCTACATGAATGGTTGCACAATTTTGTGTGGTGCTAACTTGTTATGTTGCTGTGTAGTGCGTCAACTTTAATTTATGTTAAAAGTTACTCTCACGTGACGACCCTGCTGATCCTTCCTGTTCCAGTGTTCTGTGGGGCATTTCATATGCTCTTCTTGCCGTCCCAAGCTCGTGCGCAACAATTGTCACTTATGCTCTGCTGAAACTACCTTCAAGCGCTGTTTAGGGATGGAACGTCTCATGGAATCAGTCATGGTCGCTTGCTCCAATGCAAAATATGGATGCGCAGAGAAGCTCACCTACTACGAGAAAGAAGAGCATGAGAAGGCATGCCCGAGCGCCCCATGTTTCTGCCCGGTGTCCAGCTGCAGCTTTGCAGGGCCAACAGACGCCCTCCTTGAACATTGCGCCTCCCAGCACAAGTGGCCGTGTACAACCATCAAATACTCCGAAGATGTTAACTTCAGCCTAGAACCAGGTCTACATTTTCTTCGTATCAAAGACAGGGAAATTTTCCTGCTCAACGTGGCACTAGAGGCATTCGGGCATGCCATCTCTGTCGTCTACATCCAACCTAAAGCTACAAACTCCAAGTTCAAGTGTAGGATGTCCTATGGTTCCTTTTTGACAGACTATTATCAGATATCAGTTTACAAGATACGAAGCTCATCGTTGTCTGATGGGCTACCGAAGGGATACAACTTAATTCTGCTCAAAGATGAGATAGCTGATGATGGAAAGGGTACCTTGCTTACATTCTCCATTGATGATCCTAATCCTAAAGTAAAGGCGCGTGAGCCCATATGTCTGAAACCGGTACGCGGTGTATGATTGAAGTGGTAAGGTTCAGCGTGGATGTTTGCGGCCTTCACTGTTTGGGTTTCATGACTTGTACCCCCTCCGTTCCTAAATATAAGTCTTTTTAGAGATCCCAATTGGGACTACATAAGGAGCAAAATGAGTGAATGTACACTCTAAAATATGTCTATATAGATCTGTATGTAGTTCTTATTGAAATCTCTAAAACAACTTATATTTAGGAACGAAGGAAGTACTATATGCTAAGAGGCTTTATGATCTCAGACTCTGCTTCGTAGTTGTTTCGATGAAGTGCACTCTGTTTAGGTTTTCCAGTTCATGTAAGGAATGTTTTACTGATTTGGGAGGCACCGGATCAAATGTTTGATGCTATGAAAATTGTGACACCGCCGTGAAATTGTATCTGAAGTACTAAATGATCATTTGGTTCTGCTGACTGATGCAATCTTTGCTGTTTGCTGCTTTCAAGTCGTGTCATGGACCAAAACTGCTCAGGGTTTCAAATGCTCTTTGTAACAAGTGAAATGGGTTACGTTGATCATGTAAATGTACCTAGCCATAGATTTCAAATGCTCTTTGTTGAATACGCTGTCATCTTTTTGTTTGGTGTTAAAAGATAAAACTTGTCAATTTTTTGAACCAAATTTTAGGTTAAGTTCATAGAAACATAAAACATAAACACAATTTGATTGGAATGTATTTAATAACTTTCTAACAGATTCTTCGCCTGAAATAGCAAAAAGATTCAAACTAAGAAAAGAAAAAAGTAATATCCAAAATGGTGCCTGCTTTCTTCAGCATGTACTCCGAGGTCTAGTCAGCAGTCCCCTCTCACTTGAAATTTAGATATTTGACGCTGAACATCTGACTTTGCAACATTGCCACTATTAAGACAGACTAAGCAAAATTACCGCCCATACCCTGCTGGTGAACACCTTCATTAGCATGCCATTTTCCCTCTTTTACCGATTTCCTTGTCCTTTTTTTTCATTCCATTTACAGACACCGGAGAGGATCAAACTGCCTCTAAGGCTACCTAGTTATTTGTCGATTTCGACCAAGCCGCACATCCGCTCGACGTTGCTAAGAGCACCACCTGCTGGTGCGGCATGCCCGGCTGCTGCCGCCTCTTTTGTTGTCGGTCGGCAGGAGTTCCTCTGAACTACTGGCCGACACACGGACACTGTGGTGCTATGCGGTAGCTATTTCTCTACACAGATTCAGTTTTGGAGAGTGAAAGAGCATGTGCATGTGCTCATTTAGTAGAGAAATATAATTGTGTTGGATTCGTATCATAGCACCAAAAAAGAGCTTTCTACCGGTTCCACTCCTAGCGGTGAGGAACCAGCCGTCATTCGCCTTTTTGGCGACTTGCATTCAAAGAGTTTCTGTTAGCTCAACCATGCAAACATTGCTCTTCTACCCAAGAAAGATGGGGCTAAGGTGAGGAGATTTTATACTACGACCCTATAAGCCTCATACAAACCACCGTGAAAATCATTGCCAAAGTGCGTTCCAGTCTGCTAGCTCCTTTCATCAACAACATCGCTTCCAATGCCCAAAGTGCATTCATAAAGAAGAGAAGTATCTACGCTAACATTATGTACGTCAGAAACTTTGCCTGTTGCCTCCACGGAAATAAAAAGGTAACTTTGCTTTTCATGCTGGACATTTGCAAGGCTATTGATTCAATTAGATGGGACTACAAGCTTTGGATGATGCTCTCGTTCTCCAAGGAAAAAAGCTCCTCGCAGCGCAAGGCATCCGGCGGCGCTGTGGGGGAAGGAGTGCGACGCTAACGGCCTCACTGTCGATCAGGGACAAGATACATGCGGCAACAATGGCATGGCCCCTCTTGTGTGGGGAGGAGGGGTGGAGGCAAAGAGGAGAGAGAGGGAATGGTGCTTGCAGGAGATGGAAGACGTGTAAGGGGATAAGGTAAAAGAAGACGTGGGTGGTGGGGTGGGCCTTAAGACGGTCACCTGACGTAAATTGTTTACTTATGTTCTATTGCTCCGTAAGAATGCATGGAGATCTTACTGTTTGCTTGCTTGCCACTTTTTGTGCACTTCTCATAATCCGCTGTGATGTTTCTTTTTTTGAAGAATAATCTTTATAAAATGGATTTTCTTTTAGATTATAACGCTCTTTGTATAAATAATAATATTATAATGCTCACAAGGTTGCAGTCGCTGTTGCGTTGATATCCATTATGGTCCCATCTCCCATGCAAGGCCAATGAGATTGGGTTCCATGCATGGACCTACTAAATATGTATGTAGAAATCACGATGGTAGATGTTAGGTTAATCGACTCAACTACTATATTGTAAACATGAAAATTCTTGGATCCTGTTGCAACACACTGGTACACACCTATTTATATTAGAAAAAAGTAAAGGCAACTGAACCTTGAACATGCACCATATTTATCATGTCATCTTGAAATCAATCCGAAGTTCTAAATAGCGAAGAACACAATAAGAGGTAGCTGAAACAAATGGCACGCTTGGACGAATCTTATATTGCACAATGTTCATCTATCATCGAACGTATCTATTTTGCTTGTGATCAGGCACCCTCCACGAATCAAAGCCTCAAGGTTAGGTCGACCGCCTCGCCGGCTTTGTCACTCAGCTGCGGCTCTGCGGCGTCTTCAGGCACCCGTAGTAGACCCATGAAGTCTATCTCCACGGGACGGGGACCTCCACGGCGGTATTCCTCCCAGAAGGCAAGGTTGGGTGCAAGCACAAGTAGCCATGACCCCCAAAGAGTAGAGTCAGGCACGGAGGAGGCTGGTTGGGGTAGGCTTACTAGCATGTTCCGGTGGCGATTGTTGCGGTAGCTCTGAGAGGACATGTGGCCACCAAGGGCTTGGTGTGTGACCCACCTCCTACGGCAAAAGGGGCATGTGTAGCCCTCACGCGATGGTCGCGGCGGCTGTTGTTGCCATGGGTTTGGTGTGCCACCGTTGGAGGCCATCTCTTGCGAGAAGGGTTTTGGCATGCGCGTATCTAGCTTGAGTTTATATACGTGTGGCTCACAACGGTCAAAAGCAATGACAGTGTGAAATCTGTACAATTGAGAATTCAGGCCTGGCTTACACCAATGAGAATGGTAAGTAATTGGTCGAGAGTGAAATGTGTGCGGTTAAAGAAAGAAACAAGCGATATGCATGCACTCCCAAGATCCAGACATGCATGAGTCCCACACTGTATATATCAAGACACATATTATGAAAATAAGAATTTAAATAACCAACTATATTAAGAAAGAAACAAGTATCTCGTTGTGCATGTGCACCCAAGGCACGTGACACAAAGTTTTGCTAATGGCTTGATGAGTGCCAGTAGGGCGATTCGCTAGTCTTGTGCACGTGCTGTATAAAAGTCATGTGATATAAAATATCTAGTGCTCCCTTTGTTTACCATGCGGATGCGTGATGGTTGGATGGGACAAGGCTGAAAGACATTGCTCCCTTTGTTTACCAGGCTGATCGAGTTAACTAGAGATTCAAGTACCAACTTTGGAACATTCTCTTGCATGTCCAGATTAACGATGAATGTTGAGGATGCCGGTTCTTGAAAGTGCATGGCAAGTGGTATCTACTCGGCCAAGTCGGCGACAAGGTACAGTTCCATGGTGCCACACTCACTTAGTCCTTAAAAGTGAAATAAGTTTATTGAACAAAGTGAATTCCGTTCTTACAAATAACTGAATTTGTTTTCTTAAAGACAAAACGGATTTTGGAATTACCGGTATTGATTTATTGAAATGCGTGAAATTAGTTTATGGAATACGTGAAATTAGTTTTCTGAAATGAGTAAACGTAGTTTTTGAATTAATTGAAATATGTTTTGTGAATGTGTTGAAACCAGTTTTTTTTCTTAATTATTGAGATCAATTTATTGAAAGAATGAAATTAATTTTTAAAAATGTTTTTATTGAAATCTTTTTTTGGAAAGAACTGAAATTAGTTTATTGAAGAGAGTGAAATTAGTCTTTCAAAATTATTGAAGCCTGTTTTGTGAAAGAATTGAAACAACTTTTGGAATGGATGAAATTAGTTTTTTTGAAACAAATGAAATCAGTTTATTGAAAAGATTTGAAATTCGATTTTAAAATTACTGAAATATGTAAAAAGAAATAAATCCTGTCCGATTCCGGACGGGGACTCGGATCGAAACTGGCGTCGACCGTCTTCGACTCTGCTCCGGTACCGCATGGACCGGCCTTTATTTACCTTCCCCGGCCTCTGATGATGTACCTACTGTTTTCCCATACACGGAGAAGAGATCGTAGAACGAATGCCTTTCCTGAGGCAGCGCCAATCGTTCTCCGAGTAGGACTCCGTGTAGGACTCTTGCCTTTCGGGCAAAACCGACTTTGAGGAGGCTTTTGCTCCAAGTTTCGACCCCAGGGCTCAACATATAAATAGAGGGGCAGGGCTAGCACCAAAGACACATCAAGAAACACCAAGCCGTCTGCCGGCAACCCCGTCCCCTCTAGTTTATCCTCCGTCATAGTTTTCGTAGTGCTTAGGCGAAGCCCTGTGGAGATTGTTCTTCACCAACACCATCACCACGCCGTCGTGCTGCCGGAACTCATCTACTACTTCGCCCGTCTTGCTAGATCGAGAAGGCGAGGATGTCATCGAGCTGAACGTGCGCAGAACTCGGAGGTGCCGTGCGTTCGGTACTTGGATCGGTCGGATCGTGAAGACGTACGACTACATCAATCGCGTTGACAAACGCTTCCGCTTAGCGATCTTCAAGGGTATGGAGATACACTCCCCTTCTCGTTGCTATACATCACCATGATCTTGCGTGTGTGTAGGATTTTTTTTTTTGAAATTACTACGTTCCCCAACAGAGTGATCATTGTTGCGGGGAGATCGAAGCGACATGAGCCGTAGTGGGTGTCACTGGGCTTGCTTGGCCAGGTGTAGGTCCACCTACCACACAGTTATTGGAGCCTTGTCCCGACTGAGAGCACCTCAAGCCCGAAACAGTGAGATGATAAGATGCATGATGTTTAAGCAGGATGGTAAGATGCATGATTGAAAAGTTGGAAGACTTACAAAGTTGAAAGTAGGAAGAGGTGGAAGTGGAGGAAGATCCGACAAAGTGGAACCCTGCATATTAGCTCTAAACTGAGCAAACGCCTCCTGCAGGGCTGCCTGTTGTGCAGCCATGAATTGCTGCTGTTGAAACAGGGGTTGCTGCATTTTCATGGCTTGCTCCTGTTTAAGCAGGGCATTCGCCTGAGCCTCCTCCCACAACCTGGTTTCTTTCACTAGGCGGGCCTACAATATGCCATCGCAACAAGTTCGCCGTCGTTGCAATACAAAGAAGAAATCACAAGGAAGGTCAATGAAGCAAAACATACCTCGAATTGATAGAGCATGTGCAGCCCAGGTTGTGGGCGACACACTATAGCAGGACCTGAGCTCGACGTGGTAGCACGGAGGTGGGAGAGTTTTGGAATGTCCTTACGGATGGCACCATCTCCAACATATAACCGGCCACACTTCTTGCCTTGTCTTGACTGGATGGAAATCGTAGCATCAATATACCTTGAGGCCGGATCAGAGTCGGGCCCGTTGTGCTCCTTGAACTTCCTACTGTATGCATCAATCCTCAAGCCAGCACCTCGGTTGACCCACCCCCTTCTGGTTTCTTTGACTTGCGAGAGGGACATAATCCCATGAATGTATTGGGCGGCTCTTCGCCCTCACCCCTCTCCCTATTATGCAATAGAAGCAATAATATCCATAAGGGCACAAGTTCAGAAGTTCAGAGCCGGATGAAATTATTACCTTCTTCTACACGTAAACGTGGAGGTTGAGGTTGCCTTGAAGGTGTACCATACCACCCATCAAGGCATGCCGGTCCTTAGCCATTCTGTGCTCAGCCCACCACTCCGGGTCTATCCACCTGGATATGATTTGCTGGTAGCAAGTAATCTTGTTGTTGCACCACGAGGGAACCGCCTGAAGTATGACAAATACATCCAACATAGGAATTAAAGTAAGATGTTTTGATCCAGGCAACCATAAGTAAATGGAAACTACCTTCATGTACATTGGACAGGTGAGATGCACTCTCCGGGCTAGAGGCTTATTGAGAAGCATTTTGCGTTCGTGCGCGAAATACTTCACCACGGCATGGACGCGCGCCTTGTAGGGCATGCCTTGGACAAAGAATAACTATGAAAATTGACAAAGAATTTTACCCAAAAATTGTTGACCACCCGCTCAGCAGCACTGCTGTATACCCTACCCCACTTGTCTTCGGTATCCGGAGTGCGTTTCCAATGCTCCCAAGACCAAGCAGGCTCCTCCTCACCGTCTCCTATGGGGACCAGGCCAGGGTAATAGTGCCTGCAAAGACATCCAATGATGCTGCTTGGCTGGCGTGGCACCTTTATGTCTTCTCCAAGAACCACCAGGCCCTGCACAATGAAAAGGCAAGTAAGTTAGTATCTGCAAAAAATCTTGAATGTAAAGACGCAAGTAAGAGTCCACATAAGCACTTACCTCACACCGACTGGTTTGACAATGAGACCCTTATGTGGATATGGTAGCGAAGGGAGCGTGGACACCACACTCAACCAGATACGTGCTCTGGCCACTCCTTTTGTATTTAAATTGACAACACTTGTATTTCCACAAGCTTAACGTATAATTGACAATGACTTATTCACTAGATTACAATATATGTATGAATTCTAGCATTTGTAATGTTTGCTTGTGCCTTTAACTTGTAAGGGGGGCAAATATTTTCTTCTAAAGAGATGTTGGCAGAGAGCACAAAGAGGAAATTCATATATGCTCCATGGCCCTCTCGGTGGAATCAAGGATTTGCATCAGAAGTAAAACCAAGTGAGCATTTTCAGTAAACATCTAGCAGATAGGGAACTCTTGCAGCTCATGAACACTTGTATTTAGCCAGCGTGCTATTTCATTAGTTTGGTATTCTTGCAGCACATGAACACCTGGGTAGACAAAATGCATTTATTTATTTTTGAAGCGAAAACGGAAACAAAAGCAGTGTCAACAAGTACCAACTCAAGGTTACAGAACCAAATCAGGGGGTCAAGTTCCCTCCCGACAATACAAACCTACATAATTTGAGAACAGAGCAAAAATGGGGCGGCCTTATTTCCAACCAGGGGGTCAAGTACCAACTCCAGGTTACAGAACCAAACCAGGGGGTCCCCATTTTCCAAAATGCAGTTTTTTATGTACGTCAGCCTTATTTCCAACCAAATCCATGATCATATCTCATACACTTGCTGCTGTGTCCATCACAATTGATTCAAATAAAATTACAAAGTAATGGACAGATGCAAAGTGAACCAAATATGTAACAGAACATGCATTTGTTCCTGAAGATGCAATTGGGGGAGGGGGGGGGGGAACCAATACCTGGTTGCTGATGTCGTTTTTGCACGAGGAGGAGATCAGCAGGGGCACGCCGGACTGCCGGAGCACCTTGCCGCCGGAGGAGCCCGCCCTGGACAACAGAGAAATAGGCCAGAGAGAGAGAGAGAGAGAGAGAGAGAGAGAGAGAGAGAGAGAGAGAGAGAGAGAGAGAGAGAGAGAGAGAGGTACCTGCCGGCGGAGGTGGTGCAGCGGAGATGGCCGGGCGACCTAAACCCTAGCGGACGGGAAGGGGCGGCGGCGCCGATGGGAGGGCCGCTCGGGCCAGCTCGGGGCTCCACGTGCTCGGGGAGGGGGCGGGGGAGATCTGTGCGCCGAGTAGAGGGCGGCACCGGGGGGTGGGGGGGGGGAGGGGGTGACGGCGAGGCGGCCGGTGGGTGGAGGGTTCGCGGCGGCGCGAGGAGAGGGACGGCGCGGGGGGAGAGACAGGGGGCGGCGCGGTTTGGGGCCAAAACTGAGTTATGCGCGCGGTCGATTTGGGCCAAAAATGAGCTCTGCGCGCGTGTATTTTTGGTAAGTCCCGCGCTGGGTAAGCCGAGTGTCATAGCTAGATACACGGTTTATAATTTTTTCTTCTTTTATTTCAATACAAAAAAGTTTATTAGTTTTACTTTTAATAATTTCTGTATTTTATTTTATTGTATTTTTATTATACTTAAGTTATTTTCTTCTTATTGTATTTTCTTATTATTGTATTTTTATTTCATTGTTTTCATAAATGAAACCTCTCCCCTTATTTCATTATTTCCACTGTTCAAGATATCAGCTGATATTCCGATAAACCGGTTGATTTATCTCTTCGGTGTCTAGCCAATAAGATAAATTGGCCGATATGGCGATAAATCGGCTGATATGCCCATAGACTGGCCAATTTACGCATTATCTCGGTCGACCGATAATTTCCCGATAAGTGATATCCCCAACATTGATTATTTCATACATATATTAGGTCATTGTTACATGTCGAACCAACATTGGGCCGCACGCACGTGCGAGCGGTCTTCCTACCCACTCTCGCACTGTTTAAATCCTCGGAAAATTGTACGATGCCGAAAATCCTCGGGAGCTGGCACGGCGTCATCACATGGCCCATGTAAGGTGTGGTAAAAGTTTGGGCACATTTCGAATAGGCCTCACCTTAGGCCGCTTGTAAACTACACCATCTCCGAGGTAGTCTATGGGTACCGAGAGAGAACGTGTTGGGTTTGTGAAGGAAGTGCGGGTCCTGTTGCTCCGTTGGCATCGAAACTTCTCGTGCCCTCAAAGGAGGCCATCGAATGACACGTGCCAGGCCCCTGCATTTTTTGAACCCGCCTGCAATATTTGAGACATTTATTGCACTGATAGGGTTTCAACGCCGGAAATTGCAGATCTGCAAGGCGCTATATGAAATCATGCCCAGAAGCGGCATGGAAAATCCTATGTAATGTCTTTGCAACATGCGTAGGCCTTGTGCAGATGAGGGAGGGGCAGGCCTAGACATCGAGGGGCGAAATTACCTCGGCGGCATGCCTGTTCTAACCGTTCAAATCCTCGAAAAATCATATGATTCCGGAAATCCTCGGGAGCTGCCATGGTGTCATCACATGGCCCCTGTAGGGTGTGGTAAAATTTTGGGCGTGTTTCTAATAGGCCTCATCTGAGGCCGCTTGTAAACTACATCATCTCCAAGGTAGTCTCTGGGTACCGAGAGGGAACGTGTCGGGTTTGTGAAGGAAGTGTAGGTCCTGTTGCTCCAATGGTCTTGAAACTTTTCGTGCTCTCAAAGGAGGGCAACGAATGACACATGCCAGGCCCCTGCATTTTTTAGACCCGCCTGCAATATTTGAGACATTTATTGCACTGCTAGGGTTTCAGCGCCGAAAATTGCAGATCTCCAAGGCGCCACATGAAATCATGCCCAGAAGCAGCATGGAAAATCCTATGTGATGTCTTTGCGACATGCGTAGGCCTTGTGCAGACAAGGGAAGGGCAGGCCAGCCACCGAGGGACGAAATTACCTCGGCGGCATGCCTGAACCAATTCTTTAAATCCTCAAAAATCATATGATGCTGAAAAACCTCGGGACCTGGCACGACATGTGTAGGCCTTGTGCTGCAGAAGGAGGGGTGGGCCCCGCCACCGAGGGTGCGAACGTACCTCAGTGGAGGATGCACCCTTTCTAATTAATCCACGAAAAATCATACGATGACGAAATTCCTCGGCACCTGGCATGGTGTTTTGATATGGCCCTGTAGTGTGTGGTAAAAATCTCAGCGTATTCCGCATAAGCCTGCCCGGAGGCTGCTTGTAAACTGCACCGTCTCCGAGGTAGTACCTAGCTATCAAGATGGCGTGTCCAGTTTGTGAAGGAAGTGTGGGGCTCGTTGCGTTGTTGGCCTTGAAACTTCTTGTACTCTTAAAAGAGGCCATCGCATGACACGTGCTAGACCCTGGCATTTTTCGGGCCTGCCTGCAATGTTTGAGATATTTTTTGCATTGTAGGGTTTCAACTCAGGAAATTGCAGCAGAAGTATGGGTGGGCCCTTCCACTGGGGGTGAGAAAGAAATAATTTTAAAGTAGTAAACATAAATGCAATGAAAATCATTTTTGCATAAATCTTATGGGTAGTAAAAAATCTACAAAAATGTAAGCCGATTGCTTTCACAATGGGCACACGGCTTATATGCCATATAAGCCGTGTGTTCTCCGGGGCACACGGCTTATATGCCATGTAAGCCGAGTACTGCTTTATGGTACACGGTTTATAGGCTGCTCCGTGACGGTGCCGTTACCTACATCCGCTATAGCCACGTGGCAGATGTTTTTGCCGAGGTCGACCTATAAGCCGAGTGCTTTTTTCAGCATATACCGTGTGGTACATGTAAGCCGAGAGCTTTTTTGTACGACTCGGCTTACAAACAGCTATAAGCCGAGTCCTTTCTAGTTGCCGGGTGTTTTCTCCTGAAGGCTCGGCTTATACACACATAAGCCGAGTACCCGAAAAAAAGCACTCGGCTTATAGTTGTTCACACGGCAAAACGTGATTTTCCCGTAGTGATTTTTCTATATTTTTTTATCAAACTTTAAAAGGATTGGCTTAGAAAAATCCTAGAACTTGACTATTTTGGAACGGAGGGAGTAATACATAGCAGGTGTTCCAGGAGTGTGGTTTTTTGGAGCTCGGCCTCCATGGAGGCTGGAATTTTTGTAAAATTCAAAACTGAAACTTCCCAATTTTAAAAAATATCAGAAAAAATTGTACAAGTAAAAATGGATTTGATGTGTATGTGTGTAAAATTTTAGGATAAAATACCTTGAATGCCATATGTGCAAAAACAATAAACTCATGCTCTTTGGGCATGAATCGTGCATCTACCGAAAAGCCTCTGATTTTTTTGTGTGCAGCACTCATTTTTAACATATTTCATCCTGAAAATTTACACACTTGCGCAATATGTCTCTAAGTATATGTGTATTTTTTAAAATGAAACATCCAAATTTGAATTTTGGTCATTTCAAATTCGGCATCCATGGAGGTGTAAGGGGACCGATCTAGCCTACGATCGAGGAGGGGAAGACGCGGGAGAGAGTAGGTGGGACGAAGGGAGAGGAAGGGGATAAGGAGGAGGAAGATCAGCTTCTCTCCGTTTGGTTCGATTAAATCACATCACGCCTTACAACTGGCCACACTTGGCCCTTTAATACACGACCATGACTCAGCTACTCCTCCTGGCTCGGTCCCTTCTTGGCTAGTTCGGTTCCTGGCTGATCTGGGTCGCTGACCATGGGTCCCACCATTACATTCTCCCCTCCTTGTGAGCCGGCTTGCCCCCAAGCCGGTGCTGCTGGAAAATGGCGACGAAGTTCGTCCAGGTCTTCCCAAGTTGCCATGGATGCTGGCAGGTTGTCCCAGAGCACCCGCACGCGCCTGCTGGTACTGGATGCGCCACCATACTGGTCGTCAAGGATGCTGCAAGGAACATGCAAGGCCTGAAGAGTGGTGTTATCAGGAGGAAGCAAACCCGCGATTGGCACATCCCCCAGTCGGTTCAGGCCTGAATCGCCGGCTTGTTAGGACCTTGAGAGAGAAATGCAAGATTAATTGGGAAACTGTCTGCCGCCCCACCCACCTTGGCGGTCTCGGTGTGATCCATCTAAAAAAAATTGCGAGGGCAATGCGGTTACGTTGGCCATGGCTTGAATGGACTGGCCCAAGCAGGTTGTGGTTTGGCATGGGAAAACTTTGTGATGCCGTGGATACGAAGCTCTTCTACACCTATACCTGATTCACCATCGACAATGGGGACAAGGCACCATTATGGGATGCGTGATGGTTGGATGAGACAAGGCCGAAAGACATTGCCCCCTTTGTCTACCAGGTCGATCGAGTTAACAAGAGATTTTTCATGGAACATTTATTCAAGTACCAGCTTTGGAACATTCTCTTGCATGTCCTTAAAAGTGAAATAAGTCTATTGAACAAAGTGAAATTTGTTCTTACAAATAACTGAAACTATTTTCTTAAAGACAAACGGATTTTTTAATTACCAAAGTTGATTTATTGAAATGTGTTAAATTAGTTTATTGGAATACTTGAAATTAGTTTTCTGAAATGAGTGAGCGTAGTTTTAAAATTAATTGAAATATGTTTTTTTAAAGAGTTGAAACCAGTTTTTAAAAATTATTGAGTTCAATTTATTGAAAGAGTGAAATTAATTTTTAAAAATGTGCAAAGTTAGTTTATTGAAATCTATTTTTCTAAAGAACCGAAATCAGTTTATTGAAAAGAGTGAAATTAGCTTTTGAAATTATTGAGACATGTTTTCTGAAAGAATTGAAACAACTTGTAGAAATGGATGAAATTAGTTTTTTGATATAATTGAAATCTGTTTTTCCGAAAGATTTGAAATTAGTTTTTAAAATTATTGAAATCCTGTAAAAAAAAATCTTTTCCCGGCCGATTCCGGACGGCACTCGGAACGAAACCGCCGTGGACCGTCTCCGACTCTAGACCACCATATGGAACTGGAGGACCGATCTTTATATTCCTACACGCCCGCCCTGTCATGTTCTAGTACCTATTTTCCCGTATCCGAAGAAGAGATCGTGGAACGAATTCTTTTGGGATGACGACGACGACGACGACGGGCGTCCAGCTCCAGCACAGGTTCCGCACCATCATCGATCCATCGCTGTTGCCGCCCAAGAAGAGGGCGACGTATCCGGCAGCGGCGTCTCCATCTCAAACGACGACGACGACGTTTTTTGACCCTGTCGTAGTGAAATAGCGAAAATGCAAGGAAGCAACACCGACAAACCTGAGATACCAGCGTAATGACTGGTTTTGCTTTTCAGCTGACTATATATTCTCTCAACTCTCAACTATTAAGGCCAAGTAGATGCTTAATGATTGTTAGTGAAGTCATGACTTTCCTTTCAGGGTAAAGGAATTTCACATCCATAATAATATCGAATAGAAAGAAAAAAAATCAAAACACAGTAAACGAAATTCTCATTAATAGAGAAACAACTCTCACTCTAAGGTATACAAGTCATGTCATTTATAAGGGATGATCTAAACTCCTAATGTCTCAGTTGGTAGGTCGCGTTCCGGGTTTTATTTTTGTCCCACCTCAGCCGGTCTTTTTTGGTACTTCTTTGGTACTTGCTTCCACCTCCCACTCAGCCGAGACGGTTTATTTTCGCTGGTTTTTTTCGCCATCTCCCCCACCCCACCCCACCCCATCCCACGCAATGCAGAAGAAAAAAACAGCCCTCAGGAAATCTCTGCTCCTCCCGATCTCCCGTCCAAAAGAAAAACGCAGCGACAAGTCGCTCCTGTCGCCTAGCCCCTCGCGCGCGCTAGGGTTCCTCACGCCGCCGTCGCGGCCGCCGCTGCATGGGTGTTCGTCGACTGGCCCTGCCTCCGGCGGCCGCCATCGCCCACCTCCATCCTCTCCCCAACCCCGCCGGCCTCCACTCCACTCCACTCTGTCACGCCTGCAGATGACGATCTGCAGCGGACTGCAAGTGCAGTTCAGTAACTACTGTTAACTGAACCGCAACTGGTGTGTGTGTTGTGTTTGGGCCGGAGGCCATGTGGTGTGTTGGGTCACAGCCCACCGTGGGTGTGTGTGTGAGCCCGCGGGGACAGCTACTTAATGTACCGTGACGGAATGCGTGGGGAGCGAGAATGAATATTGAATCTCCTTTCCCCTTCGCCAAGCTCCCTCCTCATCCCTGCTTTCTCCTCTCCGATCAGATTTCATCCCCTTCTCCCCTCCTCCCCCTTGGGTCATGACAATCTGGTAATCAGAGCCTCCGAATTTTTTTTTTCCGCCACCACCGTCGCTGTCGCTGTGTCCTCGATCGGCGGTAACACCCACCGAGCTAGGTGCGAGCTGCCCCGGCGCGCTCGCTCGAAATCCTACTCGGGGTTCGCTTTGATCTGGATCGCGACCACGGCACCGTCCAAGCCCTCCGCGCAGACCCGTCGCGTGCTGGATGCGATGACGGAAACCACCGACAAGATGCAAGGCCTCCTCGAGACCATCCTGCGCCGCCTCGACAACCACCAGAAGACCGCCGACGAGCGCCACCACGCACAAGTCGCCTACAACGACCAAGTCTCCAACGAGCTCAAGCACTTGGCGAAGCAGATCGATCTGACGCAGGCGGATGTGGATGAGGCCCGCAAATCCCCTCCGCCTGTCGATCCCGCCGCGACAAGCCATCTCGGGGCATCTGGGTCCGGAGCGTCGACGATCTCAGGCCCCTTCCACCCCGCACCACCACCTCCGCCTACGATGACCCGTCCACCCCCGCCACCACCACTCTACACGGAGGGCGCAGCGCAGCTGCCGTTCGCCCGGCTCGTCAACCACGGGCCGCCCCTGCTGCTGCAAAACTCTCCCACGGCGTACGAGCGGGGCGCCGAGCAATACACCAAGCCGCCCAAGCATGACTTCCCCCGTTTCGACGGCGACGCGCCGCGCATCTGGCTGGAGCGGTGTCTCTCTTACTTTGAGCTCTACCGGGTGCCGCAGCACAGTTGGGTCGCCATCGCCGGCCTGTATATGGATGGGCTTGCAGCCATGTGGCTTCAGGCGTACAAACAGACGCACCCTGCTCTGTCGTGGCCCGCCTTCAGGACAGCAGTGGAAGCAGAGTTTGGACCTGAAGAATTCGAAGCGCAGATGCATCAGCTAGTGCAATTGCGTCAGACTGGGAGCGTGCAAGAGTATCGCCAGCAGTTCGAGACATCGATGTATCACTTGCTGTCTCTGGATCCGCACTTGAGCCCGCAGCTTTTCATCTCACAGTTCCTGCTGGGCCTCAAGGATGAACTCCGGCTGGGCGTCCGCCTTCAGGCCCCCTCTAGTATCACTCGAGCAGCAGTGTTTGCAAGGATTCAGGAAGAGGAGTTGGAGCGACAACGCACACAACGCCATCGGATCGTGCCAGTGGGTCGCCCACCTCCTCACGCATCTACAGCAGCCATCATTCCAGTCCGGCCAGCACCAGCGCAACTGCGGCCAGCGAACGATGATTTTGCTCGGGAACGACAACTACGAGAATTCCGAAGAGCTAATGGCTTGTGCTTCCGTTGTGGGGATAAGTACTCCCGCGAGCATCAGTGCAAACGCACGGGGCAGATTCTGATGATTGAAGTGGGGGAATTCGGAGAAATTCTGTCCGACGACACGGTGCACGCCCTTCAGTTGTTGGATGCACCAGCTCAACAGGAACCCGAATGCTGCTCCCTGAGCCAGCATGCCATGTCCGGCGAGGAAGGGCCATCTACACTTCGCCTACGCGCTCAAGTAGGCGATCAGGTCATGCTGTTGTTGGTCGACTCCGGGAGTTCCCACAGTTTCATTAGTGAACACTTCACTGCCCGGATTGCTGCCAAGCCCGAAGATCTGCATCCTGTGTCTGTTCGGGTGGCCAATGGGCAACGGCTGTTATGCAACAGAATGGTGCGCAAACTGGCCTGGCAAGTGCCCGGTCACACATTCCACACTGATCTTCGGGTATTGCAACTGAGTGCCTACGATGGCGTGCTGGGAATGGACTGGCTCTCTGCCCACAGTCCGATGTTGTGCCACTGGGAACTGAAGACGATTCAGTCTGACACCGAGGGCAAGGCTGTGAAACTCCAAGGGATCACAAACACCAGTAGGCCTCCAATTTCAGAGCTAGATGCTTATGAGCTACACAGAATGGAAATAGCCAACGATATCTGGACAGCGGCTCTGGTCACCGTGGAGAAAACTGATGAACCACCATCTGCACCGGTCCCCGCCAACATTCAGAAGGTTCTGCGCGAGTATCAAGATGTGTTTGCAGAACCAACCACCCTACCTCCACGTCGCCAATACGATCACAGCATCAACCTGGAACCAGGCACTCCGCCGATCAACACAAAGCCGTATCGCTACTCACCGGCGCAGAAGGATGAGATTGAACGGCAAGTTAAGGAGATGCTCGACTCGGGCCTCATCGCGCACAGCATGAGTCCCTACGCTGCACCCGTGCTATTGGTGAAAAAGAAGGATGGCAGCTGGCGCTTTTGTGTTGATTTTCGACGACTGAACACAGCAACAGTGAAGAACAAATTTCCACTTCCTGTGGTCGACGAACTGCTCGACGAATTGGCCGGGGCCAAGTACTTCTCCAAGATCGACTTGCGCGCGGGATATCACCAAATCCGTATGAGGGAAGAAGACGAAGAAAAAACAGCTTTCAAGACTCATCACGGCCATTACCATTTTCGCGTCATGCCATTCGGTTTGTGCAACGCGCCAGCCACGTTTCAGTGCCTGATGAACACAGTCTTCGGCCGTTATGTCCGTAAGTTCATCATCATTTTCCTGGATGACATCTTGGTTTTCAGTTTTGACCTGCAAGAACACGAACAACACCTGCGCCTCACCTTGGACCTCCTTCGTGAGCACCAGCTGTTTGCCAAGGCCAGCAAGTGTTCATTCGCGCAAACCAGTATTGAGTACCTCGGGCACGTGATCTCACAAGACGGCGTTGCCACAGACACAAGCAAGACCAGTGCTATGCAGGCCTGGCCCGTGCCCTCGACACCAACCGAGCTGCGGGGATTCTTGGGATTGACAGGCTATTACCGCAAGTTCGTTCCTCACTATGGCATCATCGCCAAGCCTCTGACGCAGCTCCTCTCGAAGAAAGGGTTTGTTTGGAACGACACGGCTCAGCGAGCGTTCGACATGCTCAAGCAGGCGATGACGAGCACGCCAGTCTTGGCCCTTCCCAACTTCACACGCCCGTTCGCCATCGAAACGGATGCCTGTGACACGGGCGTGGGCGCGGTGCTCACCCAAGATGGCCATCCTGTCGCCTATCTCAGCAAGGCTCTAGGGGTGCGGAATCAGAAGCTCTCCACATACGAAAAAGAATTCCTCGCCGTGATGATGGCCGTCGACAAGTGGCGACCGTACCTGCAACGTGCCCCGTTCGAGATTGTCACCGATCACAAAAGTTTGTGTGCACTGGGCGATCAGCAGCTGGTCACCGATCTGCAACGCAAGGCTATGTCAAAGATGGTTGGCCTCCAATTCTCCTTCCGTTACAAGAAAGGCGTCGACAACGGCGCCGCGGATGCACTGTCCCGGTCGGCCATCTGCTGGAGCTCGACGCGCTGTCCATGTGCCAACCCCAGTGGCTGCAAGAGGTGGCGAACTCTTACGAGACTGACCCTGAGTCACAAGAGCTGCTCGCCAAGCTGGCAGTTGTGGGCGAGGACGATCAAGGTCGGGCACTGCAGAATGGAGTAATACGTCAGCACGGCCGCCTGTGGATCGGCGCCAACTCCGCGCTCCAGACCAAGCTCATCGCCGCGCTTCATCACAGCGCGGTCGGGGGCCACTCGGGAGCCACAGCCACTTACCACAGAGTACGCAAGCTCTTTGCCTGGCCCGGCCTCAAGCGCGCCGTGGAAGACTTCGTTCGTCAGTGCGACATCTGCCAGCACGCCAAGCACGAGAACCTGCACCCGGCCGGCAAGCTTCAACCCCTGCCGATTCCGGACGCGCCATGGCAAGATGTGACCATGGACTTCGTCGAGGGTCTACCCAAGTCTGAAGGCTGCGACTCCATCTTGGTCGTCGTCGATCGACTCACCAAGTTCGCGCACTTCGTGCCACTCCATCACCCCTTCACGGCGGCGCAGGTGGCCCGCGCGTTCTGGGAGCACGTCATAAAGCTGCACGGCGTCCCTCGCTCCATCGTTTCCGATCGCGACAAGATCTTCACCAGTGCAATGTGGCGAGAACTGCTCACTGCGGCCGGCACCAAGCTCCTCTACTCCACCGCCTACCACCCCCAGACGGACGGCCAGACGGAGCGGGTCAACCAGTGTCTGGAGATGTACCTGCGTTGCGCCGTCCACGACAACCCGCGGCGATGGCGCAAGTGGCTTCCGGCAGCAGAGTTCTGGTATAACTCCACACACCACGCGTCTCTCAAGTGCTCGCCGTTCAGAGCGCTCTACGGCGTTGACCCCAACCTGGGGGGGGGGGGGTTACCTCACTTCAGCGCCGACTCAACCCCGGGCACACCTGTGGAGGATCTGGACTGGGCAGCACACACTGAACGCCTCCGTGCTCAGCTTGCTCACGCTCAGTCGCGTTTCAAGAAGCAGGCTGATCGACACCGTGCCGAGCGCGCGTTCGACGTCGGCGAGCAAGTGCTGCTCAAGCTGCAACCGTACGCCCAGTCGTCGGTTGTGAATCGCCCTTGCCGGAAGCTCTCCTACAAGTTCTACGGGCCGTTCATGGTGACCGAACGGATCGGCAACCTGGCGTACCGTCTTCATCTTCCAGCCGACAGCCGAATCCATCCGGTATTTCATGTTTCTCAGCTGAAGCCGTACACCCCTGATTACACTCCCGTCTTCTCCGAGCTGCCGCAGGTGCCAGATTTGGTCACCAGTGAGACGGAACCAGTGGCCATTGTGGAGCGTCGTATGATGAAGAAAGGAGATGCGCCAGTAATTCAGCTACAAGTGCAGTGGTCCAATCGGTCCCCAACAGCCACAACCTGGGAAGACTATGCCACCTTAAGGGAGCGCTACCCCTCGGCCTGCATCTGGGAAGGAGCTTCTTCTCAAGACGGGGGCAATGTCACGCCTGCAGATGACGATCTGCAGCGGACTGCAAGTGCAGTTCAGTAACTACTGTTAACTGAACCGCAACTGGTGTGTGTGTTGTGTTTGGGCCGGAGGCCATGTGGTGTGTTGGGTCACAGCCCACCGTGGGTGTGTGTGTGAGCCCGCGGGGACAGCTACTTAATGTACCGTGACGGAATGCGTGGGGAGCGAGAATGAATATTGAATCTCCTTTCCCCTTCGCCAAGCTCCCTCCTCATCCCTGCTTTCTCCTCTCCGATCAGATCTCATCCCCTTCTCCCCTCCTCCCCCTTGGGTCATGACACACTCCTCCGCAGGCGCCACCCAACCGCCGCCGCCCTCTCCCCACACCCGCACCCAAGGACGAGAGAGAGAGAGAGAGAGAGAGAGAGAGAGATGGCTCAGCCGGCGGCCAGATCCGCCCCTCCCACTCACCCAACTCTCTCTCCGTCGCCGCCATCTAGGCCGGCCGATTCCGGGGGCGCGCAGAACACTCCTCCTGTGCTCGCCTCGCGCCGCTGCGTCCACCCATGGAGATGAACTCCCCTCGAGCAGGGCCGTTTGATTCTTGGCAGGGAAGAAGCTATTTGGGCTGAATCAGATTAGGGAAGAAGAAGAAGAAGATGGATCAATACGAGGTGCTGGAGCAGATTGGGAAGGGCTCCTTTGGCTCTGCGCTCCTGGTGAGGCACAATGTTGAGAGGAAGAGGTTGGTGCAACTCCATTGCAATTCCACCCTTGCTTGCTCTCCACAATCCCTGGACCATCTCTGAATATCAAGTATGCCTTGTTTCAGGTATGTCTTGAAGAAGACCCAGGTCGCCCGTCAGACCGTCAGGTGCCGGCGATCCGCGCACCAAGAGGTCTCTTTCATTCCCTATTTTGTGCCATGTCACATGTTAGCATTCAACTTAGATGCATGGTTTGTTTGACCTTTGGATGAAATTCGGCATTTTGTTCATGCAGATGGAGCTCATCGCAAAAGTAAGGAGCCCTTACATCATGGAATACAAAGATTCTTGGGTGGAGAAGGTAAGAATGGTCCTCCCCTCTTCTCTTATGATCTTATCTTGCAACGTTTCAATGTTCCTACTGAAAATTTCAAAAAGAAAAAAATGTTCCAACGGAAGGATTCATGTGACCGCCGACGTCTGAAATGAGTGTTTTTTGTTGTTGGCATCAGGGGTGCTATGTGTGCATCGTGATCGGTTACCGGATCAAATGTTTGATGCTATGAAAATTGTGACACCGCCGTGAAATTGTATCTGAAGTACTAAATGATCATTTGGTTCTGCTGACTGATGCAATCTTTGCTGTTTGCTGCTTTCAAGTCGTGTCATGGACCAAAACTGCTCAGGGTTTCAAATGCTCTTTGTAACAAGTGAAATGGGTTACGTTGATCATGTAAATGTACCTAGCCATAGATTTCAAATGCTCTTTGTTGAATACGCTGTCATCTTTTTGTTTGGTGTTAAAAGATAAAACTTGTCAATTTTTTGAACCAAATTTTAGGTTAAGTTCATAGAAACATAAAACATAAACACAATTTGATTGGAATGTATTTAATAACTTTCTAACAGATTCTTCGCCTGAAATAGCAAAAAGATTCAAACTAAGAAAAGAAAAAAGTAATATCCAAAATGGTGCCTGCTTTCTTCAGCATGTACTCCGAGGTCTAGTCAGCAGTCCCCTCTCACTTGAAATTTAGATATTTGACGCTGAACATCTGACTTTGCAACATTGCCACTATTAAGACAGACTAAGCAAAATTACCGCCCATACCCTGCTGGTGAACACCTTCATTAGCATGCCATTTTCCCTCTTTTACCGATTTCCTTGTCCTTTTTTTTCATTCCATTTACAGACACCGGAGAGGATCAAACTGCCTCTAAGGCTACCTAGTTATTTGTCGATTTCGACCAAGCCGCACATCCGCTCGACGTTGCTAAGAGCACCACCTGCTGGTGCGGCATGCCCGGCTGCTGCCGCCTCTTTTGTTGTCGGTCGGCAGGAGTTCCTCTGAACTACTGGCCGACACACGGACACTGTGGTGCTATGCGGTAGCTATTTCTCTACACAGATTCAGTTTTGGAGAGTGAAAGAGCATGTGCATGTGCTCATTTAGTAGAGAAATATAATTGTGTTGGATTCGTATCATAGCACCAAAAAAGAGCTTTCTACCGGTTCCACTCCTAGCGGTGAGGAACCAGCCGTCATTCGCCTTTTTGGCGACTTGCATTCAAAGAGTTTCTGTTAGCTCAACCATGCAAACATTGCTCTTCTACCCAAGAAAGATGGGGCTAAGGTGAGGAGATTTTATACTACGACCCTATAAGCCTCATACAAACCACCGTGAAAATCATTGCCAAAGTGCGTTCCAGTCTGCTAGCTCCTTTCATCAACAACATCGCTTCCAATGCCCAAAGTGCATTCATAAAGAAGAGAAGTATCTACGCTAACATTATGTACGTCAGAAACTTTGCCTGTTGCCTCCACGGAAATAAAAAGGTAACTTTGCTTTTCATGCTGGACATTTGCAAGGCTATTGATTCAATTAGATGGGACTACAAGCTTTGGATGATGCTCTCGTTCTCCAAGGAAAAAAGCTCCTCGCAGCGCAAGGCATCCGGCGGCGCTGTGGGGGAAGGAGTGCGACGCTAACGGCCTCACTGTCGATCAGGGACAAGATACATGCGGCAACAATGGCATGGCCCCTCTTGTGTGGGGAGGAGGGGTGGAGGCAAAGAGGAGAGAGAGGGAATGGTGCTTGCAGGAGATGGAAGACGTGTAAGGGGATAAGGTAAAAGAAGACGTGGGTGGTGGGGTGGGCCTTAAGACGGTCACCTGACGTAAATTGTTTACTTATGTTCTATTGCTCCGTAAGAATGCATGGAGATCTTACTGTTTGCTTGCTTGCCACTTTTTGTGCACTTCTCATAATCCGCTGTGATGTTTCTTTTTTTGAAGAATAATCTTTATAAAATGGATTTTCTTTTAGATTATAACGCTCTTTGTATAAATAATAATATTATAATGCTCACAAGGTTGCAGTCGCTGTTGCGTTGATATCCATTATGGTCCCATCTCCCATGCAAGGCCAATGAGATTGGGTTCCATGCATGGACCTACTAAATATGTATGTAGAAATCACGATGGTAGATGTTAGGTTAATCGACTCAACTACTATATTGTAAACATGAAAATTCTTGGATCCTGTTGCAACACACTGGTACACACCTATTTATATTAGAAAAAAGTAAAGGCAACTGAACCTTGAACATGCACCATATTTATCATGTCATCTTGAAATCAATCCGAAGTTCTAAATAGCGAAGAACACAATAAGAGGTAGCTGAAACAAATGGCACGCTTGGACGAATCTTATATTGCACAATGTTCATCTATCATCGAACGTATCTATTTTGCTTGTGATCAGGCACCCTCCACGAATCAAAGCCTCAAGGTTAGGTCGACCGCCTCGCCGGCTTTGTCACTCAGCTGCGGCTCTGCGGCGTCTTCAGGCACCCGTAGTAGACCCATGAAGTCTATCTCCACGGGACGGGGACCTCCACGGCGGTATTCCTCCCAGAAGGCAAGGTTGGGTGCAAGCACAAGTAGCCATGACCCCCAAAGAGTAGAGTCAGGCACGGAGGAGGCTGGTTGGGGTAGGCTTACTAGCATGTTCCGGTGGCGATTGTTGCGGTAGCTCTGAGAGGACATGTGGCCACCAAGGGCTTGGTGTGTGACCCACCTCCTACGGCAAAAGGGGCATGTGTAGCCCTCACGCGATGGTCGCGGCGGCTGTTGTTGCCATGGGTTTGGTGTGCCACCGTTGGAGGCCATCTCTTGCGAGAAGGGTTTTGGCATGCGCGTATCTAGCTTGAGTTTATATACGTGTGGCTCACAACGGTCAAAAGCAATGACAGTGTGAAATCTGTACAATTGAGAATTCAGGCCTGGCTTACACCAATGAGAATGGTAAGTAATTGGTCGAGAGTGAAATGTGTGCGGTTAAAGAAAGAAACAAGCGATATGCATGCACTCCCAAGATCCAGACATGCATGAGTCCCACACTGTATATATCAAGACACATATTATGAAAATAAGAATTTAAATAACCAACTATATTAAGAAAGAAACAAGTATCTCGTTGTGCATGTGCACCCAAGGCACGTGACACAAAGTTTTGCTAATGGCTTGATGAGTGCCAGTAGGGCGATTCGCTAGTCTTGTGCACGTGCTGTATAAAAGTCATGTGATATAAAATATCTAGTGCTCCCTTTGTTTACCATGCGGATGCGTGATGGTTGGATGGGACAAGGCTGAAAGACATTGCTCCCTTTGTTTACCAGGCTGATCGAGTTAACTAGAGATTCAAGTACCAACTTTGGAACATTCTCTTGCATGTCCAGATTAACGATGAATGTTGAGGATGCCGGTTCTTGAAAGTGCATGGCAAGTGGTATCTACTCGGCCAAGTCGGCGACAAGGTACAGTTCCATGGTGCCACACTCACTTAGTCCTTAAAAGTGAAATAAGTTTATTGAACAAAGTGAATTCCGTTCTTACAAATAACTGAATTTGTTTTCTTAAAGACAAAACGGATTTTGGAATTACCGGTATTGATTTATTGAAATGCGTGAAATTAGTTTATGGAATACGTGAAATTAGTTTTCTGAAATGAGTAAACGTAGTTTTTGAATTAATTGAAATATGTTTTGTGAATGTGTTGAAACCAGTTTTTTTTCTTAATTATTGAGATCAATTTATTGAAAGAATGAAATTAATTTTTAAAAATGTTTTTATTGAAATCTTTTTTTGGAAAGAACTGAAATTAGTTTATTGAAGAGAGTGAAATTAGTCTTTCAAAATTATTGAAGCCTGTTTTGTGAAAGAATTGAAACAACTTTTGGAATGGATGAAATTAGTTTTTTTGAAACAAATGAAATCAGTTTATTGAAAAGATTTGAAATTCGATTTTAAAATTACTGAAATATGTAAAAAGAAATAAATCCTGTCCGATTCCGGACGGGGACTCGGATCGAAACTGGCGTCGACCGTCTTCGACTCTGCTCCGGTACCGCATGGACCGGCCTTTATTTACCTTCCCCGGCCTCTGATGATGTACCTACTGTTTTCCCATACACGGAGAAGAGATCGTAGAACGAATGCCTTTCCTGAGGCAGCGCCAATCGTTCTCCGAGTAGGACTCCGTGTAGGACTCTTGCCTTTCGGGCAAAACCGACTTTGAGGAGGCTTTTGCTCCAAGTTTCGACCCCAGGGCTCAACATATAAATAGAGGGGCAGGGCTAGCACCAAAGACACATCAAGAAACACCAAGCCGTCTGCCGGCAACCCCGTCCCCTCTAGTTTATCCTCCGTCATAGTTTTCGTAGTGCTTAGGCGAAGCCCTGTGGAGATTGTTCTTCACCAACACCATCACCACGCCGTCGTGCTGCCGGAACTCATCTACTACTTCGCCCGTCTTGCTAGATCGAGAAGGCGAGGATGTCATCGAGCTGAACGTGCGCAGAACTCGGAGGTGCCGTGCGTTCGGTACTTGGATCGGTCGGATCGTGAAGACGTACGACTACATCAATCGCGTTGACAAACGCTTCCGCTTAGCGATCTTCAAGGGTATGGAGATACACTCCCCTTCTCGTTGCTATACATCACCATGATCTTGCGTGTGTGTAGGATTTTTTTTTTTGAAATTACTACGTTCCCCAACAGAGTGATCATTGTTGCGGGGAGATCGAAGCGACATGAGCCGTAGTGGGTGTCACTGGGCTTGCTTGGCCAGGTGTAGGTCCACCTACCACACAGTTATTGGAGCCTTGTCCCGACTGAGAGCACCTCAAGCCCGAAACAGTGAGATGATAAGATGCATGATGTTTAAGCAGGATGGTAAGATGCATGATTGAAAAGTTGGAAGACTTACAAAGTTGAAAGTAGGAAGAGGTGGAAGTGGAGGAAGATCCGACAAAGTGGAACCCTGCATATTAGCTCTAAACTGAGCAAACGCCTCCTGCAGGGCTGCCTGTTGTGCAGCCATGAATTGCTGCTGTTGAAACAGGGGTTGCTGCATTTTCATGGCTTGCTCCTGTTTAAGCAGGGCATTCGCCTGAGCCTCCTCCCACAACCTGGTTTCTTTCACTAGGCGGGCCTACAATATGCCATCGCAACAAGTTCGCCGTCGTTGCAATACAAAGAAGAAATCACAAGGAAGGTCAATGAAGCAAAACATACCTCGAATTGATAGAGCATGTGCAGCCCAGGTTGTGGGCGGCACACTATAGCAGGACCTGAGCTCGACGTGGTAGCACGGAGGTGGGAGAGTTTTGGAATGTCCTTACGGATGGCACCATCTCCAACATATAACCGGCCACACTTCTTGCCTTGTCTTGACTGGATGGAAATCGTAGCATCAATATACCTTGAGGCCGGATCAGAGTCGGGCCCGTTGTGCTCCTTGAACTTCCTACTGTATGCATCAATCCTCAAGCCAGCACCTCGGTTGACCCACCCCCTTCTGGTTTCTTTGACTTGCGAGAGGGACATAATCCCATGAATGTATTGGGCAGCTCTTCGCCCTCACCCCTCTCCCTATTATGCAATAGAAGCAATAATATCCATAAGGGCACAAGTTCAGAAGTTCAGAGCCGGATGAAATTATTACCTTCTTCTACACGTAAACGTGGAGGTTGAGGTTGCCTTGAAGGTGTACCATACCACCCATCAAGGCATGCCGGTCCTTAGCCATTCTGTGCTCAGCCCACCACTCCGGGTCTATCCACCTGGATATGATTTGCTGGTAGCAAGTAATCTTGTTGTTGCACCACGAGGGAACCGCCTGAAGTATGACAAATACATCCAACATAGGAATTAAAGTAAGATGTTTTGATCCAGGCAACCATAAGTAAATGGAAACTACCTTCATGTACATTGGACAGGTGAGATGCACTCTCCGGGCTAGAGGCTTATTGAGAAGCATTTTGCGTTCGTGCGCGAAATACTTCACCACGGCATGGACGCGCGCCTTGTAGGGCATGCCTTGGACAAAGAATAACTATGAAAATTGACAAAGAATTTTACCCAAAAATTGTTGACCACCCGCTCAGCAGCACTGCTGTATACCCTACCCCACTTGTCTTCGGTATCCGGAGTGCGTTTCCAATGCTCCCAAGACCAAGCAGGCTCCTCCTCACCGTCTCCTATGGGGACCAGGCCAGGGTAATAGTGCCTGCAAAGACATCCAATGATGCTGCTTGGCTGGCGTGGCACCTTTATGTCTTCTCCAAGAACCACCAGGCCCTGCACAATGAAAAGGCAAGTAAGTTAGTATCTGCAAAAAATCTTGAATGTAAAGACGCAAGTAAGAGTCCACATAAGCACTTACCTCACACCGACTGGTTTGACAATGAGACCCTTATGTGGATATGGTAGCGAAGGGAGCGTGGACACCACACTCAACCAGATACGTGCTCTGGCCACTCCTTTTGTATTTAAATTGACAACACTTGTATTTCCACAAGCTTAACGTATAATTGACAATGACTTATTCACTAGATTACAATATATGTATGAATTCTAGCATTTGTAATGTTTGCTTGTGCCTTTAACTTGTAAGGGGGGCAAATATTTTCTTCTAAAGAGATGTTGGCAGAGAGCACAAAGAGGAAATTCATATATGCTCCATGGCCCTCTCGGTGGAATCAAGGATTTGCATCAGAAGTAAAACCAAGTGAGCATTTTCAGTAAACATCTAGCAGATAGGGAACTCTTGCAGCTCATGAACACTTGTATTTAGCCAGCGTGCTATTTCATTAGTTTGGTATTCTTGCAGCACATGAACACCTGGGTAGACAAAATGCATTTATTTATTTTTGAAGCGAAAACGGAAACAAAAGCAGTGTCAACAAGTACCAACTCAAGGTTACAGAACCAAATCAGGGGGTCAAGTTCCCTCCCGACAATACAAACCTACATAATTTGAGAACAGAGCAAAAATGGGGCGGCCTTATTTCCAACCAGGGGGTCAAGTACCAACTCCAGGTTACAGAACCAAACCAGGGGGTCCCCATTTTCCAAAATGCAGTTTTTTATGTACGTCAGCCTTATTTCCAACCAAATCCATGATCATATCTCATACACTTGCTGCTGTGTCCATCACAATTGATTCAAATAAAATTACAAAGTAATGGACAGATGCAAAGTGAACCAAATATGTAACAGAACATGCATTTGTTCCTGAAGATGCAATTGGGGGAGGGGGGGGGGAACCAATACCTGGTTGCTGATGTCGTTTTTGCACGAGGAGGAGATCAGCAGGGGCACGCCGGACTGCCGGAGCACCTTGCCGCCGGAGGAGCCCGCCCTGGACAACAGAGAAATAGGCCAGAGAGAGAGAGAGAGAGAGAGAGAGAGAGAGAGAGAGAGAGAGAGAGAGAGAGAGAGAGAGAGAGAGAGGTACCTGCCGGCGGAGGTGGTGCAGCGGAGATGGCCGGGCGACCTAAACCCTAGCGGACGGGAAGGGGCGGCGGCGCCGATGGGAGGGCCGCTCGGGCCAGCTCGGGGCTCCACGTGCTCGGGGAGGGGGCGGGGGAGATCTGTGCGCCGAGTAGAGGGCGGCACCGGGGGGTGGGGGGGGGGAGGGGGTGACGGCGAGGCGGCCGGTGGGTGGAGGGTTCGCGGCGGCGCGAGGAGAGGGACGGCGCGGGGGGAGAGACAGGGGGCGGCGCGGTTTGGGGCCAAAACTGAGTTATGCGCGCGGTCGATTTGGGCCAAAAATGAGCTCTGCGCGCGTGTATTTTTGGTAAGTCCCGCGCTGGGTAAGCCGAGTGTCATAGCTAGATACACGGTTTATAATTTTTTCTTCTTTTATTTCAATACAAAAAAGTTTATTAGTTTTACTTTTAATAATTTCTGTATTTTATTTTATTGTATTTTTATTATACTTAAGTTATTTTCTTCTTATTGTATTTTCTTATTATTGTATTTTTATTTCATTGTTTTCATAAATGAAACCTCTCCCCTTATTTCATTATTTCCACTGTTCAAGATATCAGCTGATATTCCGATAAACCGGTTGATTTATCTCTTCGGTGTCTAGCCAATAAGATAAATTGGCCGATATGGCGATAAATCGGCTGATATGCCCATAGACTGGCCAATTTACGCATTATCTCGGTCGACCGATAATTTCCCGATAAGTGATATCCCCAACATTGATTATTTCATACATATATTAGGTCATTGTTACATGTCGAACCAACATTGGGCCGCACGCACGTGCGAGCGGTCTTCCTACCCACTCTCGCACTGTTTAAATCCTCGGAAAATTGTACGATGCCGAAAATCCTCGGGAGCTGGCACGGCGTCATCACATGGCCCATGTAAGGTGTGGTAAAAGTTTGGGCACATTTCGAATAGGCCTCACCTTAGGCCGCTTGTAAACTACACCATCTCCGAGGTAGTCTATGGGTACCGAGAGAGAACGTGTTGGGTTTGTGAAGGAAGTGCGGGTCCTGTTGCTCCGTTGGCATCGAAACTTCTCGTGCCCTCAAAGGAGGCCATCGAATGACACGTGCCAGGCCCCTGCATTTTTTGAACCCGCCTGCAATATTTGAGACATTTATTGCACTGATAGGGTTTCAACGCCGGAAATTGCAGATCTGCAAGGCGCTATATGAAATCATGCCCAGAAGCGGCATGGAAAATCCTATGTAATGTCTTTGCAACATGCGTAGGCCTTGTGCAGATGAGGGAGGGGCAGGCCTAGACATCGAGGGGCGAAATTACCTCGGCGGCATGCCTGTTCTAACCGTTCAAATCCTCGAAAAATCATATGATTCCGGAAATCCTCGGGAGCTGCCATGGTGTCATCACATGGCCCCTGTAGGGTGTGGTAAAATTTTGGGCGTGTTTCTAATAGGCCTCATCTGAGGCCGCTTGTAAACTACATCATCTCCAAGGTAGTCTCTGGGTACCGAGAGGGAACGTGTCGGGTTTGTGAAGGAAGTGTAGGTCCTGTTGCTCCAATGGTCTTGAAACTTTTCGTGCTCTCAAAGGAGGGCAACGAATGACACATGCCAGGCCCCTGCATTTTTTAGACCCGCCTGCAATATTTGAGACATTTATTGCACTGCTAGGGTTTCAGCGCCGAAAATTGCAGATCTCCAAGGCGCCACATGAAATCATGCCCAGAAGCAGCATGGAAAATCCTATGTGATGTCTTTGCGACATGCGTAGGCCTTGTGCAGACAAGGGAAGGGCAGGCCAGCCACCGAGGGACGAAATTACCTCGGCGGCATGCCTGAACCAATTCTTTAAATCCTCAAAAATCATATGATGCTGAAAAACCTCGGGACCTGGCACGACATGTGTAGGCCTTGTGCTGCAGAAGGAGGGGTGGGCCCCGCCACCGAGGGTGCGAACGTACCTCAGTGGAGGATGCACCCTTTCTAATTAATCCACGAAAAATCATACGATGACGAAATTCCTCGGCACCTGGCATGGTGTTTTGATATGGCCCTGTAGTGTGTGGTAAAAATCTCAGCGTATTCCGCATAAGCCTGCCCGGAGGCTGCTTGTAAACTGCACCGTCTCCGAGGTAGTACCTAGCTATCAAGATGGCGTGTCCAGTTTGTGAAGGAAGTGTGGGGCTCGTTGCGTTGTTGGCCTTGAAACTTCTTGTACTCTTAAAAGAGGCCATCGCATGACACGTGCTAGACCCTGGCATTTTTCGGGCCTGCCTGCAATGTTTGAGATATTTTTTGCATTGTAGGGTTTCAACTCAGGAAATTGCAGCAGAAGTATGGGTGGGCCCTTCCACTGGGGGTGAGAAAGAAATAATTTTAAAGTAGTAAACATAAATGCAATGAAAATCATTTTTGCATAAATCTTATGGGTAGTAAAAAATCTACAAAAATGTAAGCCGATTGCTTTCACAATGGGCACACGGCTTATATGCCATATAAGCCGTGTGTTCTCCGGGGCACACGGCTTATATGCCATGTAAGCCGAGTACTGCTTTATGGTACACGGTTTATAGGCTGCTCCGTGACGGTGCCGTTACCTACATCCGCTATAGCCACGTGGCAGATGTTTTTGCCGAGGTCGACCTATAAGCCGAGTGCTTTTTTCAGCATATACCGTGTGGTACATGTAAGCCGAGAGCTTTTTTGTACGACTCGGCTTACAAACAGCTATAAGCCGAGTCCTTTCTAGTTGCCGGGTGTTTTCTCCTGAAGGCTCGGCTTATACACACATAAGCCGAGTACCCGAAAAAAAGCACTCGGCTTATAGTTGTTCACACGGCAAAACGTGATTTTCCCGTAGTGATTTTTCTATATTTTTTTATCAAACTTTAAAAGGATTGGCTTAGAAAAATCCTAGAACTTGACTATTTTGGAACGGAGGGAGTAATACATAGCAGGTGTTCCAGGAGTGTGGTTTTTTGGAGCTCGGCCTCCATGGAGGCTGGAATTTTTGTAAAATTCAAAACTGAAACTTCCCAATTTTAAAAAATATCAGAAAAAATTGTACAAGTAAAAATGGATTTGATGTGTATGTGTGTAAAATTTTAGGATAAAATACCTTGAATGCCATATGTGCAAAAACAATAAACTCATGCTCTTTGGGCATGAATCGTGCATCTACCGAAAAGCCTCTGATTTTTTTGTGTGCAGCACTCATTTTTAACATATTTCATCCTGAAAATTTACACACTTGCGCAATATGTCTCTAAGTATATGTGTATTTTTTAAAATGAAACATCCAAATTTGAATTTTGGTCATTTCAAATTCGGCATCCATGGAGGTGTAAGGGGACCGATCTAGCCTACGATCGAGGAGGGGAAGACGCGGGAGAGAGTAGGTGGGACGAAGGGAGAGGAAGGGGATAAGGAGGAGGAAGATCAGCTTCTCTCCGTTTGGTTCGATTAAATCACATCACGCCTTACAACTGGCCACACTTGGCCCTTTAATACACGACCATGACTCAGCTACTCCTCCTGGCTCGGTCCCTTCTTGGCTAGTTCGGTTCCTGGCTGATCTGGGTCGCTGACCATGGGTCCCACCATTACATTCTCCCCTCCTTGTGAGCCGGCTTGCCCCCAAGCCGGTGCTGCTGGAAAATGGCGACGAAGTTCGTCCAGGTCTTCCCAAGTTGCCATGGATGCTGGCAGGTTGTCCCAGAGCACCCGCACGCGCCTGCTGGTACTGGATGCGCCACCATACTGGTCGTCAAGGATGCTGCAAGGAACATGCAAGGCCTGAAGAGTGGTGTTATCAGGAGGAAGCAAACCCGCGATTGGCACATCCCCCAGTCGGTTCAGGCCTGAATCGCCGGCTTGTTAGGACCTTGAGAGAGAAATGCAAGATTAATTGGGAAACTGTCTGCCGCCCCACCCACCTTGGCGGTCTCGGTGTGATCCATCTAAAAAAAATTGCAAGGGCAATGCGGTTACGTTGGCCATGGCTTGAATGGACTGGCCCAAGCAGGTTGTGGTTTGGCATGGGAAAACTTTGTGATGCCGTGGATACGAAGCTCTTCTACACCTATACCTGATTCACCATCGACAATGGGGACAAGGCACCATTATGGGATGCGTGATGGTTGGATGAGACAAGGCCGAAAGACATTGCCCCCTTTGTCTACCAGGTCGATCGAGTTAACAAGAGATTTTTCATGGAACATTTATTCAAGTACCAGCTTTGGAACATTCTCTTGCATGTCCTTAAAAGTGAAATAAGTCTATTGAACAAAGTGAAATTTGTTCTTACAAATAACTGAAACTATTTTCTTAAAGACAAACGGATTTTTTAATTACCAAAGTTGATTTATTGAAATGTGTTAAATTAGTTTATTGGAATACTTGAAATTAGTTTTCTGAAATGAGTGAGCGTAGTTTTAAAATTAATTGAAATATGTTTTTTTAAAGAGTTGAAACCAGTTTTTAAAAATTATTGAGTTCAATTTATTGAAAGAGTGAAATTAATTTTTAAAAATGTGCAAAGTTAGTTTATTGAAATCTATTTTTCTAAAGAACCGAAATCAGTTTATTGAAAAGAGTGAAATTAGCTTTTGAAATTATTGAGACATGTTTTCTGAAAGAATTGAAACAACTTGTAGAAATGGATGAAATTAGTTTTTTGATATAATTGAAATCTGTTTTTCCGAAAGATTTGAAATTAGTTTTTAAAATTATTGAAATCCTGTAAAAAAAATCTTTTCCCGGCCGATTCCGGACGGCACTCGGAACGAAACCGCCGTGGACCGTCTCCGACTCTAGACCACCATATGGAACTGGAGGACCGATCTTTATATTCCTACACGCCCGCCCTGTCATGTTCTAGTACCTATTTTCCCGTATCCGAAGAAGAGATCGTGGAACGAATTCTTTTGGGATGACGACGACGACGACGACGGGCGTCCAGCTCCAGCACAGGTTCCGCACCATCATCGATCCATCGCTGTTGCCGCCCAAGAAGAGGGCGACGTATCCGGCAGCGGCGTCTCCATCTCAAACGACGACGACGACGTTTTTTGACCCTGTCGTAGTGAAATAGCGAAAATGCAAGGAAGCAACACCGACAAACCTGAGATACCAGCGTAATGACTGGTTTTGCTTTTCAGCTGACTATATATTCTCTCAACTCTCAACTATTAAGGCCAAGTAGATGCTTAATGATTGTTAGTGAAGTCATGACTTTCCTTTCAGGGTAAAGGAATTTCACATCCATAATAATATCGAATAGAAAGAAAAAAAAATCAAAACACAGTAAACGAAATTCTCATTAATAGAGAAACAACTCTCACTCTAAGGTATACAAGTCATGTCATTTATAAGGGATGATCTAAACTCCTAATGTCTCAGTTGGTAGGTCGCGTTCCGGGTTTTATTTTTGTCCCACCTCAGCCGGTCTTTTTTGGTACTTCTTTGGTACTTGCTTCCACCTCCCACTCAGCCGAGACGGTTTATTTTCGCTGGTTTTTTTCGCCATCTCCCCCACCCCACCCCACCCCATCCCACGCAATGCAGAAGAAAAAAACAGCCCTCAGGAAATCTCTGCTCCTCCCGATCTCCCGTCCAAAAGAAAAACGCAGCGACAAGTCGCTCCTGTCGCCTAGCCCCTCGCGCGCGCTAGGGTTCCTCACGCCGCCGTCGCGGCCGCCGCTGCATGGGTGTTCGTCGACTGGCCCTGCCTCCGGCGGCCGCCATCGCCCACCTCCATCCTCTCCCCAACCCCGCCGGCCTCCACTCCACTCCACTCTGTCACGCCTGCAGATGACGATCTGCAGCGGACTGCAAGTGCAGTTCAGTAACTACTGTTAACTGAACCGCAACTGGTGTGTGTGTTGTGTTTGGGCCGGAGGCCATGTGGTGTGTTGGGTCACAGCCCACCGTGGGTGTGTGTGTGAGCCCGCGGGGACAGCTACTTAATGTACCGTGACGGAATGCGTGGGGAGCGAGAATGAATATTGAATCTCCTTTCCCCTTCGCCAAGCTCCCTCCTCATCCCTGCTTTCTCCTCTCCGATCAGATTTCATCCCCTTCTCCCCTCCTCCCCCTTGGGTCATGACAATCTGGTAATCAGAGCCTCCGAATTTTTTTTTCCGCCACCACCGTCGCTGTCGCTGTGTCCTCGATCGGCGGTAACACCCACCGAGCTAGGTGCGAGCTGCCCCGGCGCGCTCGCTCGAAATCCTACTCGGGGTTCGCTTTGATCTGGATCGCGACCACGGCACCGTCCAAGCCCTCCGCGCAGACCCGTCGCGTGCTGGATGCGATGACGGAAACCACCGACAAGATGCAAGGCCTCCTCGAGACCATCCTGCGCCGCCTCGACAACCACCAGAAGACCGCCGACGAGCGCCACCACGCACAAGTCGCCTACAACGACCAAGTCTCCAACGAGCTCAAGCACTTGGCGAAGCAGATCGATCTGACGCAGGCGGATGTGGATGAGGCCCGCAAATCCCCTCCGCCTGTCGATCCCGCCGCGACAAGCCATCTCGGGGCATCTGGGTCCGGAGCGTCGACGATCTCAGGCCCCTTCCACCCCGCACCACCACCTCCGCCTACGATGACCCGTCCACCCCCGCCACCACCACTCTACACGGAGGGCGCAGCGCAGCTGCCGTTCGCCCGGCTCGTCAACCACGGGCCGCCCCTGCTGCTGCAAAACTCTCCCACGGCGTACGAGCGGGGCGCCGAGCAATACACCAAGCCGCCCAAGCATGACTTCCCCCGTTTCGACGGCGACGCGCCGCGCATCTGGCTGGAGCGGTGTCTCTCTTACTTTGAGCTCTACCGGGTGCCGCAGCACAGTTGGGTCGCCATCGCCGGCCTGTATATGGATGGGCTTGCAGCCATGTGGCTTCAGGCGTACAAACAGACGCACCCTGCTCTGTCGTGGCCCGCCTTCAGGACAGCAGTGGAAGCAGAGTTTGGACCTGAAGAATTCGAAGCGCAGATGCATCAGCTAGTGCAATTGCGTCAGACTGGGAGCGTGCAAGAGTATCGCCAGCAGTTCGAGACATCGATGTATCACTTGCTGTCTCTGGATCCGCACTTGAGCCCGCAGCTTTTCATCTCACAGTTCCTGCTGGGCCTCAAGGATGAACTCCGGCTGGGCGTCCGCCTTCAGGCCCCCTCCAGTATCACTCGAGCAGCAGTGTTTGCAAGGATTCAGGAAGAGGAGTTGGAGCGACAACGCACACAACGCCATCGGATCGTGCCAGTGGGTCGCCCACCTCCTCACGCATCTACAGCAGCCATCATTCCAGTCCGGCCAGCACCAGCGCAACTGCGGCCAGCGAACGATGATTTTGCTCGGGAACGACAACTACGAGAATTCCGAAGAGCTAATGGCTTGTGCTTCCGTTGTGGGGATAAGTACTCCCGCGAGCATCAGTGCAAACGCACGGGGCAGATTCTGATGATTGAAGTGGGGGAATTCGGAGAAATTCTGTCCGACGACACGGTGCACGCCCTTCAGTTGTTGGATGCACCAGCTCAACAGGAACCCGAATGCTGCTCCCTGAGCCAGCATGCCATGTCCGGCGAGGAAGGGCCATCTACACTTCGCCTACGCGCTCAAGTAGGCGATCAGGTCATGCTGTTGTTGGTCGACTCCGGGAGTTCCCACAGTTTCATTAGTGAACACTTCACTGCCCGGATTGCTGCCAAGCCCGAAGATCTGCCTCCTGTGTCTGTTCGGGTGGCCAATGGGCAACGGCTGTTATGCAACAGAATGGTGCGCAAACTGGCCTGGCAAGTGCCCGGTCACACATTCCACACTGATCTTCGGGTATTGCAACTGAGTGCCTACGATGGCGTGCTGGGAATGGACTGGCTCTCTGCCCACAGTCCGATGTTGTGCCACTGGGAACTGAAGACGATTCAGTCTGACACCGAGGGCAAGGCTGTGAAACTCCAAGGGATCACAAACACCAGTAGGCCTCCAATTTCAGAGCTAGATGCTTATGAGCTACACAGAATGGAAATAGCCAACGATATCTGGACAGCGGCTCTGGTCACCGTGGAGAAAACTGATGAACCACCATCTGCACCGGTCCCCGCCAACATTCAGAAGGTTCTGCGCGAGTATCAAGATGTGTTTGCAGAACCAACCACCCTACCTCCACGTCGCCAATACGATCACAGCATCAACCTGGAACCAGGCACTCCGCCGATCAACACAAAGCCGTATCGCTACTCACCGGCGCAGAAGGATGAGATTGAACGGCAAGTTAAGGAGATGCTCGACTCGGGCCTCATCGCGCACAGCATGAGTCCCTACGCTGCACCCGTGCTATTGGTGAAAAAGAAGGATGGCAGCTGGCGCTTTTGTGTTGATTTTCGACGACTGAACACAGCAACAGTGAAGAACAAATTTCCACTTCCTGTGGTCGACGAACTGCTCGACGAATTGGCCGGGGCCAAGTACTTCTCCAAGATCGACTTGCGCGCGGGATATCACCAAATCCGTATGAGGGAAGAAGACGAAGAAAAAACAGCTTTCAAGACTCATCACGGCCATTACCATTTTCGCGTCATGCCATTCGGTTTGTGCAACGCGCCAGCCACGTTTCAGTGCCTGATGAACACAGTCTTCGGCCGTTATGTCCGTAAGTTCATCATCATTTTCCTGGATGACATCTTGGTTTTCAGTTTTGACCTGCAAGAACACGAACAACACCTGCGCCTCACCTTGGACCTCCTTCGTGAGCACCAGCTGTTTGCCAAGGCCAGCAAGTGTTCATTCGCGCAAACCAGTATTGAGTACCTCGGGCACGTGATCTCACAAGACGGCGTTGCCACAGACACAAGCAAGACCAGTGCTATGCAGGCCTGGCCCGTGCCCTCGACACCAACCGAGCTGCGGGGATTCTTGGGATTGACAGGCTATTACCGCAAGTTCGTTCCTCACTATGGCATCATCGCCAAGCCTCTGACGCAGCTCCTCTCGAAGAAAGGGTTTGTTTGGAACGACACGGCTCAGCGAGCGTTCGACATGCTCAAGCAGGCGATGACGAGCACGCCAGTCTTGGCCCTTCCCAACTTCACACGCCCGTTCGCCATCGAAACGGATGCCTGTGACACGGGCGTGGGCGCGGTGCTCACCCAAGATGGCCATCCTGTCGCCTATCTCAGCAAGGCTCTAGGGGTGCGGAATCAGAAGCTCTCCACATACGAAAAAGAATTCCTCGCCGTGATGATGGCCGTCGACAAGTGGCGACCGTACCTGCAACGTGCCCCGTTCGAGATTGTCACCGATCACAAAAGTTTGTGTGCACTGGGCGATCAGCAGCTGGTCACCGATCTGCAACGCAAGGCTATGTCAAAGATGGTTGGCCTCCAATTCTCCTTCCGTTACAAGAAAGGCGTCGACAACGGCGCCGCGGATGCACTGTCCCGGTCGGCCATCTGCTGGAGCTCGACGCGCTGTCCATGTGCCAACCCCAGTGGCTGCAAGAGGTGGCGAACTCTTACGAGACTGACCCTGAGTCACAAGAGCTGCTCGCCAAGCTGGCAGTTGTGGGCGAGGACGATCAAGGTCGGGCACTGCAGAATGGAGTAATACGTCAGCACGGCCGCCTGTGGATCGGCGCCAACTCCGCGCTCCAGACCAAGCTCATCGCCGCGCTTCATCACAGCGCGGTCGGGGGCCACTCGGGAGCCACAGCCACTTACCACAGAGTACGCAAGCTCTTTGCCTGGCCCGGCCTCAAGCGCGCCGTGGAAGACTTCGTTCGTCAGTGCGACATCTGCCAGCACGCCAAGCACGAGAACCTGCACCCGGCCGGCAAGCTTCAACCCCTGCCGATTCCGGACGCGCCATGGCAAGATGTGACCATGGACTTCGTCGAGGGTCTACCCAAGTCTGAAGGCTGCGACTCCATCTTGGTCGTCGTCGATCGACTCACCAAGTTCGCGCACTTCGTGCCACTCCATCACCCCTTCACGGCGGCGCAGGTGGCCCGCGCGTTCTGGGAGCACGTCATAAAGCTGCACGGCGTCCCTCGCTCCATCGTTTCCGATCGCGACAAGATCTTCACCAGTGCAATGTGGCGAGAACTGCTCACTGCGGCCGGCACCAAGCTCCTCTACTCCACCGCCTACCACCCCCAGACGGACGGCCAGACGGAGCGGGTCAACCAGTGTCTGGAGATGTACCTGCGTTGCGCCGTCCACGACAACCCGCGGCGATGGCGCAAGTGGCTTCCGGCAGCAGAGTTCTGGTATAACTCCACACACCACGCGTCTCTCAAGTGCTCGCCGTTCAGAGCGCTCTACGGCGTTGACCCCAACCTGGGGGGGGGGGGTTACCTCACTTCAGCGCCGACTCAACCCCGGGCACACCTGTGGAGGATCTGGACTGGGCAGCACACACTGAACGCCTCCGTGCTCAGCTTGCTCACGCTCAGTCGCGTTTCAAGAAGCAGGCTGATCGACACCGTGCCGAGCGCGCGTTCGACGTCGGCGAGCAAGTGCTGCTCAAGCTGCAACCGTACGCCCAGTCGTCGGTTGTGAATCGCCCTTGCCGGAAGCTCTCCTACAAGTTCTACGGGCCGTTCATGGTGACCGAACGGATCGGCAACCTGGCGTACCGTCTTCATCTTCCAGCCGACAGCCGAATCCATCCGGTATTTCATGTTTCTCAGCTGAAGCCGTACACCCCTGATTACACTCCCGTCTTCTCCGAGCTGCCGCAGGTGCCAGATTTGGTCACCAGTGAGACGGAACCAGTGGCCATTGTGGAGCGTCGTATGATGAAGAAAGGAGATGCGCCAGTAATTCAGCTACAAGTGCAGTGGTCCAATCGGTCCCCAACAGCCACAACCTGGGAAGACTATGCCACCTTAAGGGAGCGCTACCCCTCGGCCTGCATCTGGGAAGGAGCTTCTTCTCAAGACGGGGGCAATGTCACGCCTGCAGATGACGATCTGCAGCGGACTGCAAGTGCAGTTCAGTAACTACTGTTAACTGAACCGCAACTGGTGTGTGTGTTGTGTTTGGGCCGGAGGCCATGTGGTGTGTTGGGTCACAGCCCACCGTGGGTGTGTGTGTGAGCCCGCGGGGACAGCTACTTAATGTACCGTGACGGAATGCGTGGGGAGCAAGAATGAATATTGAATCTCCTTTCCCCTTCGCCAAGCTCCCTCCTCATCCCTGCTTTCTCCTCTCCGATCAGATCTCATCCCCTTCTCCCCTCCTCCCCCTTGGGTCATGACACACTCCTCCGCAGGCGCCACCCAACCGCCGCCGCCCTCTCCCCACACCCGCACCCAAGGACGAGAGAGAGAGAGAGAGAGAGAGAGAGAGAGAGATGGCTCAGCCGGCGGCCAGATCCGCCCCTCCCACTCACCCAACTCTCTCTCCGTCGCCGCCATCTAGGCCGGCCGATTCCGGGGGCGCGCAGAACACTCCTCCTGTGCTCGCCTCGCGCCGCTGCGTCCACCCATGGAGATGAACTCCCCTCGAGCAGGGCCGTTTGATTCTTGGCAGGGAAGAAGCTATTTGGGCTGAATCAGATTAGGGAAGAAGAAGAAGAAGATGGATCAATACGAGGTGCTGGAGCAGATTGGGAAGGGCTCCTTTGGCTCTGCGCTCCTGGTGAGGCACAATGTTGAGAGGAAGAGGTTGGTGCAACTCCATTGCAATTCCACCCTTGCTTGCTCTCCACAATCCCTGGACCATCTCTGAATATCAAGTATGCCTTGTTTCAGGTATGTCTTGAAGAAGACCCAGGTCGCCCGTCAGACCGTCAGGTGCCGGCGATCCGCGCACCAAGAGGTCTCTTTCATTCCCTATTTTGTGCCATGTCACATGTTAGCATTCAACTTAGATGCATGGTTTGTTTGACCTTTGGATGAAATTCGGCATTTTGTTCATGCAGATGGAGCTCATCGCAAAAGTAAGGAGCCCTTACATCATGGAATACAAAGATTCTTGGGTGGAGAAGGTAAGAATGGTCCTCCCCTCTTCTCTTATGATCTTATCTTGCAACGTTTCAATGTTCCTACTGAAAATTTCAAAAAGAAAAAAATGTTCCAACGGAAGGATTCATGTGACCGCCGACGTCTGAAATGAGTGTTTTTTGTTGTTGGCATCAGGGGTGCTATGTGTGCATCGTGATCGGTTACTGCGAGGGAGGGGACATGTATGTGTGTAACTTGTGAAGTGAGCTCTGAACTAAATTTGGAACCTGTAACGAAATTGTGGTTCTCTGTTTTTCCCTCTGCATTTGCAGGCTAGAGGCCATTAAGAAGGCTAAGGGCAACCATTTCTCGGAGGTGCTCAACTACTCTGTAATATGTCTTGTTCAGTAGCCGCAAATTCCGCTTACTGAATTTTGCCCCGTTGCAATGCCAATTTTTCTGGATGCAGAAACTCTGTGTGTGGCTTGTGCAGCTCCTGATGGTGCTTAATTACTTGCATGCCAATCATATCCTTCATCGAGATGTCAAGGTTGTTACATTTGTAACCTTTATCTGGTACTCACATTTCATTTCAGTTAAGCCTAGCCGGTTGCTCACCATGCATAGTACTTTTTTTCAGTGTTCAAATATATTTCTTACAAAGGACCAAAGTATACGGATCGGTAAGTACACTCTAATAAAATCAGTTACTATGAAAAATACTTGAAAGAACTGACGGCAATATCTTCTGTTTCCGACTATATATGTTGTCTGAAACAGGTGATTTTGGGCTGGCTAAAGTGTCGACTTCTGATGATTTTAGCTTCGTCAGTAAGTTGTCCTTGCAATTAATGCATCATAAAAGCTAGGGATAATTTGGGTGTGTCGTCCTCGATATGTTACGACACAAAATGTTGATCATTTTCACGATTGCAGACACAACAGATGCTTCTTCATCTCACTGGTCTCTAGAGGAAGGTATGCTCTTAACAAAATAAATTTGATCATATTATCTATTCATAATTTTTCTCACATAAATTTATTCAGATATAAAATTGACTGTTCCTAACAGTACACTGAATAATTTTGCAGGAAGAGATATTGTCTGAAGCAAATGAGTGCCTTAGAAGAAAAGAAAATGTAATTTCCAATTGCACGTATTAATTAGCTTACTGAATTCTTTCCCTTGAGAATAAATAATTTAACTCGTCATTTCTGTCCTTTCTAGGAGGAGTTCAATTGTTTCCCCAAATTTCCTTCCACGATTTTGTAACCCTTTGCAGAATCGCATGGGGAGGTTCGCAACATTGTCTACTCATCTGATAGGAAATCAGTATCTATTGTCTATCATGTGATTATGGAACTGATGCAGAGTACCCTTCTTTGCATGGGAGTTATATGTGGTTCAGTTTGCAGAATCTTGTTTGGTTTTACATTGATCTTGCATGCTCAGTTTTTGGGCGTATAACCAGTTTGTAGGTCCTACTATTTGATCTGTGGACGTGACCAATGAGGGCATGGAGATTATGGCGAGGCATGGTGATGCGGTGGCAGTGGTGAAGGTAACCACATCGAAGGCAGCGGCAATGGGTGGTTGTCGATGAAAGCAACATGGGGATGGGGGAGGTGGAGAGGCGAGGGATGGAGGCGGAGGACGGCAGCCAGGGAGACGGAGTGGCAGTGAGATTGGACGAGCTCGCCTGCGGAGTGCGTGGGCAAGATTTCATTTCCGGGTTGGACGAGGGCTTCTTTGTTTGTGTGTGTGTGCATGTGTGAGTTCACACCGATACTCGACCAAATATTGTGCATGGTTATCTGAAATTCTAGACAATAGTTCACATCCCAGTGGCAGGTAAGAACCTTCTTTTTAATTTATCAAATGGCGTCAATAGACCATAAAATTATCTTCATTTATAATACTAAAGATATGTCAATACATGTTCTTACATTTAGGCTCCTAAACCTGTTGAATGAGTTCTATATACAAGATTTATATTGTCCTTCTATAAATTAAGACTACACTTGCTATTGATGACTCTATAATTGTCAACCTGGACAGTAACAACACACTATCGTTTTATCTCTCAATGTGAGCAAGTAAGATTTTTTTTCCAGAGCTTTATTCTTTTGTATTATTTTTCTATTACAGAAGTTGATGCTCCATCTTGTTATTCATTTCCTGGGATCATTTCTCGAGGAATGTACGGATTTCTCGAAGTGACGCAATGCTATGATCTTCAACCATGAAAATGAAACTGTCAGCGCTGATGGCCTGCTCCTGTGATCTCATAGGTACCAAAATGCAGCTTAAATCTCTTTTTGAGAATTGGTTCCTGATGTTACATTTAGCTACTCCTGTATATCTTTTAGATTTTTTTCTCTTTGTAAATTTTGATTTTTGTTTGCTCACCTTGTAATCAACTCTGTATTTGATGATTTAGAAATCAGAATTCAGTTTAACTCTGCAATTAACCCTTAATGATAATATAATTGTTCTGGTTGCACTCATCCCTAATTCATAGCTTCACCAATGGTGATAGCATTGTGTCAAGGAGCAGGTGGAGAGGGAGAAAGAGAAAGGGAGAATGGAAGCCAAGTGATAGACAAAGAGAGTGAAAGGTAGAAGACATGCAATAACTTGTGTTATCTTACTTTATTTATTGAAGACCTATACCAATGCACAAGTATTTGTCGTTGTATGATGGAAACCAGATGCCATCATGCTTATAACATATTTTTGAATTAAAAGAATAATTTGATCATTGTGTCTATATTTTATGATTTCGTGTCAACGCACTGGCATTTGGCTTCAGCCCATCAATTAGACCAGCTAGGTCTACGCACACTCCAGTTTGGTATTTAAGCTATTAATTCTTGGATGAGTGTGTTTGTAGGCGAGAAGGGAAATATGTTACTCTGCAAATTCCAAGTCTTTTATCATGACTATTATTACACGTCAAACATGGAGTAATGAGAGCGTGAGTGTGTTTTGAATTCTTAATTGGTAAATTCTGGTGATTAACTGACCGGAGATTCAGTTTGGATAGCTACCCAGGGGTATGAGTGTGATCAGTGTGACTAATTGTGATTTGTTTAGTGGTGAAAATGTAGGAATTAATTTGTTTCACCAATTCTGCACTTGCATTTGGCCATAGAATTTAGTTGGGGTAGCATATGCCCAGAATTTAATTAACCACAATTTTGAGAAATTTTTGGAAGTTGTTTATTTGTTTTATTAAACATGGTCGAATTTTCTTATAATTGCAGGTATTTGGTTCAAAATATATTTTTCTACTGTTAACCGATAGCATGGATATCACTATTCATCATGATGTCCATAAGAAATCATCATGACATGTCGAATCCTCAACCACTCAGTTAGATGTTGATGGATCTGCATCACAGCTTCTGTTGAATTCTCATGGTTGGAGATACTGCAAGAATTCTGATTCGGCACGGCCCTCATGGAGACAATGGAGATGGTGTTCAGCGGTGCGCTCAGCCAGAGTTCGCCGTACGTCCGACATTTGCTGATTCGGCAGGGCCCTCATGGAAACAAAGTACGTCCGACATTTTCTCTTCTGTGAATCAGTCCATAGGCCCTTTAATAGTTGTGTGTTGCTGGGTGTTTTCATCATGGGCTTCTTGTTTCTTTTAGTCCATGAAAGACGCATTGGAGCACCAGGTCAAAAGCAAGGCCTTTTCAAGATACTAACCTAAATGCTGAAATACTTTGTTATTGCCACTTTTAGTGTAGCTGTACTGATGCAGATAAGCTAAAAATCTCTCTTGCCTTCTCTTTGATGCCCTGATGACTTGTGTGCTTAATTATTAAGTAAATTACATTATGGCGCATGTTATTTCCCATGTCGCCATAGGGCATTGTTCTTTTGGGACATGCATAGGGGTGCTTTGTACCGGTACGTAACTTCGTGCTGAAAACAAGAGCAACATGTTTTCTTTGTAGGTCAGAATTATTAACAAGATATGAAGAATTAACCTGTTAATTTCTTTGCAAAGGAATTGGCCAGTTAGTATTTTACTAAATAATTATGGACTAGCTACTATTTTTACAATGGTTTGCCTATTGGACTAGGGACGTGTGATATCTTTCTCCTGTTGCAAAGCTAAACCACGTCGTGTCATCTTTGTAGTTTACATATTTTTTAGATGTGTTGGCACACATTTTGAGGCATCATTTTCTTTCAAGTCGTTCATCATCATTGGTCCCATTCTGCACAAGACTATCGATGATACCACTCTGCATTGGACCTACACAATCATCAATTTTACCAATGTCACAAATGGTTTGTCTTGTAATGTGACATTATGGCTAACTGTTAGGTTTTAATTATGGCTGGTAGCTGCCCTTGGATGCTGTAAATTTTGTTAACCTAACTCCCTGCTATATGCACAGTTCAGGGCGCAGAGAAACTAATGGAGCAACCAGGAGTCCAATCATTTGAAGGCAGAACATTGAACATATCAGTGATCGGACACTCGAGACAACTCTTAATGAGTTCTAGCAACCGAAGACAGAATATTTGTGTAGGATGCAACAAAGTTGCATGTCATGAGATTATTGAATACGTTGAGTAATTTGGAATGGAAACATTTTTGGTTAAATAGGATGCTCTTGAGATTATTTCTCATGCCAACATGGCATGCCCGAGCGAAAAATGTGTCACCCTTTGACAGGACCATGCCTTGTTAGAGGAGGTTTCTGGTTGGATAAATGAGAAGGCCATGATGCCTATTTGGGCTAAGATGACTCCTAACATTGCAGGTATTACAGATGGAACTTAAGCTTCCATAATGCATTTGTTGAGTAATTAGCAGTCACATATCTTCTGTGTTTTTAATTGCTATACGGTGTCAACAAATAATGAGGTTCTAAATTATTATTTTTATCATTGCCTACTTTTCAAATGGTAGTTTCTCTTTGCATTGATCTTAGTAGTTTGATTCTCCAGTAGTACATTTGGTGATCCTAACCAGAAGCTAGCTGTTAGAGAATGACAATGGACTATTCATGTAAGATAGTTTTTGTCCAACATTGCATTGTTCTATATATCTTCTCTCGCATGTTTGGCTTTGGCATCAATAGGGACAGGGTGGGCGATCATGGTGGGATTAGGCATGTGAATTCTGGTTTTAGTGTCACTTCCATGTTTGGTAAGGCAGACAAAAACTCTGAGTGGCTGATTTGTATCTTGAAATGCATCCTGTGACGAATCATCATGAAGTGCCAAGGTATATTAAACTTTCTAAAACGGTGGGAGTTCAACCTCAAATCATAATCCATCACCCACCACCCCTCCCTAATTACTGTCCCTCCAGCCAAACAACCCCGCAATTTCTAATTTAATGTTTTGTTTGCTGTATTAAAAATGAGTCCTGGTCTTGTTGCATTGTAAAGATCAGATATGTAGTGCACAATTGATGATAATCTTTCAGTCTTACTCCCTCCGTCCGGAAATTCTTGTCCTACAAATGGTTTTATCTAGACTTGTTTTAGTTATAGATACATCTATTTTATCCATTTCTAGGATAAGTATTTCCGGCGGAGGGAGTAACATTCATTAGCCAATGGCCCCACAATAGCATGTCCACCTAGCTGCTAGGCACATTACGTCATTGTGCACACATCCGCTCCTCCTGCTTAATTAAAAGGAAAAGAAGGGCGCGCAGATGGCCCGCGATTCCTGGACATCGTGATGCCTTAGTTTAACCGAGCGCTTGTTTCTCTTCGAATCGCTCCAATTTCTTTTGATGCTACAATTCCTAATTGTCTATTATGCTATTCCGTCGTGCCTTGTCACTTCGGTTGTGAATCATCAAGCGCTGACACCGACGAACTATGTTTAGGTATGTGAATGGTTATCCTTAGTAAATCATGCTTTTAGCATTTTATTTTTAGTTCTTCCACATCACATTGTTGCACTGTTAGGGGCTATAAAGGGTATCATTGTCACCCATTTTCTAGGAGGAACTGGGTTCGGGCCTTTTGCTCTAAAAAGAAGCGAGTGAGAGTGAATACTTGTCAGTGTGAATGAAAACCGTATTATGTCAATTTCAATAAACATTTCTGATTAGAACAATTGAGTTTGTACAAAAAAATCACGTCGCAAAACCATCATCAAACATCGCCATCGTGAGTGGCAGCAGCTTCACTTCACCCCCTCTCCATATATGGGACGAAAAAATATGTATTAGAAGAACCGATATTCCACATGATGAATTACAATTTATTTGAATGGTACTATATATATATATATATATATATATATATATATATATATATATATATATATATTTGGCCCGTGGCAACGCACGGGCATTATACTAGTAGTATAGATTGCACACTTGTGGGGGAAAAGTTGCCATAAAACTACAGGAAGGAAAATATACGCAAAACTATGGTAATACTAGAATTCATCCACCATAGTGGCTCTGCTTAATAAGTTGGCACCATCAGTCCATTACTTTACTGCACTGGAAATTACATGTAGAGAGCGACCCTGCAAAGAAGGCAATTATATAGGTTCAGCTCCGAATTAAGCTTACAGGCACATGAAGTGAAATTCTAAGAGCATCTCCAACAGGCGCGCTATCTTAGCCGCGTGCTGAAGAAAATATTTTTTTTGCGCGCACGGAACCGAAATGGATGCTCCAGCAGCCGACCAAAAATCGTGCGCGTGGTATAATGGGTTCAACGCGCGGAAGGAAACGGCATGGCGCGCCCGCTCCCGCGCGCTGGACAGCGATGACTCGCGCACGACTTCACCAACCCCCAGATGCAGGCGCTGGCGCCGCCGCCCACACCTTCCCCATTTGCTCTGGCAACCCGTCGGCCTGCCCCCGCCTGTCCCCGCACGTCGCCGCTGCTTCCTCCACCTCCTCTCGTCACTGCCGCCCGTCGAGAGCGCGCCATTCCTCCGACGAATAGTGCCCGACAGCCCATTGCAGCTTGGCGCCCACAAGGTGTTTGACAAAACGCTTGCAAGGTATGTATTGCTTCAACTTTACATTTTGTAGATGAATTTGGTGCATCTTGTTTGTAGTTTTATAAACTAATTTAAATTAAAATTTGCAGATGAGTTTGTCATATGATTCTTCCGATGAAGAATTTGATATACAAGAGGAGGACCTCACAATGATCCTAGCTATGCACGTCAATAAATAGCACGGTGGTTCGGTTATGGGTCAACAGAAAATTTGGAGGGATAAGATCGATGCCGACAACAGATCGATGAGGCATTATTTTGTGGAGAATCCCACATACCCCGAGTCGTACTTTCGGCGCCGTTTTAGGATGAGCATCGAGTTATTCAAACACATTGTAGAGAAACTGGCGAGCCATGATCGTTTTTTTCAGCAAAGAAGGAATGCCGCCGGAGAAGTTGGGCATAGCACCTTTCAAAAGGTGACAACCGCTTTGCCTATGTTGGCATACGGTATTCGACGGATCTAGTTGATGACCACTTGGCCATGGGTGGGAGTCAAACCATTATGTGTGTCAAGCGCTTCATAGTCAGAATTGTGCAAGTGTTTGGTCCGGAATATTTGAGAGCTCACAATGCTGAAGACACCGCAAGGCGTTTGGAGATGACCAAAGCTCGCGGGTTTCCAGGTATGCTTGGCTCAATAGATTGCATGCATTGGACTTGGAAGAACTATCCTAAGGCATGGTATGGACAATTCTACGACCAGAAAAAGGGTTCCACTATAATCCTTGAAGCAGTGGCCGATTAGGAGACTTGGATTTGGCATGCTTTTTTGGAATGCCTAGATCTTTGAATGATATCAACGTTCTTAATCGGTCACCACTCACGAATAAGATTGCAAATGGCGAAACTACACCGGTGGAGTTTATAGCAAATGGCCATACATACAACTATAGCTACTATCTTGCGGATGTCATCTACCCAAAGTGGCAAACATTTGTGAAGCCGTTGAAAAAATCGGAAGGTAAGAAAAATATTGATTTCCACAATGCTCAGGCGGAGGCTAGGAAAATTGTGGAGAGAGCTTTCGGAATTTTGCAAGCCCAATTTGCTATTGTGAGAGGACCGACTAGATTTTGGGATCAAAAAATCCTTTGGTACATTATAAACGCTTGTGTGATCATGCATAATATGATCATCGAGAATGAGCGTAGGCAAGATTTAGATTATTCTCAGTATGAGCTGTTGGGATGTCACGTGCGAGTGTGGAGAAGGCTGTGAGGGTGGCCCAACTTGTTGCCTCCTATCAATGTCATTCGACGTGCCGAAACGCATGACGATCTTTAAAAGGATCTAATTGAGGAGGGGTGAATGTGGAATGGCCGACAGAACTAGTTTGATGTTGTATTGTTGAACTATTTGTTCTATTAGAAGATAAACTATTTGTTTGAGTTGTAATAAATTAAACTATTTATTGTTGATTTATTTTTTATGTGTTTGCTGTATCTTTAGCTCGCCTGCTGAAGCTGCTCGCGCGCATCATATTTTGCAGCGGTCGCTGAAGCCAGCGCCCTGCTGCACGCAAAAAAAAAACTATTTCGGCGCTCTAAAAAAAGTTTAGCGTGCCACGCGGTTGCGCGCCTGTTGGAGATGCTCTAAACAAGAGCAGTGTCTACTAAAACCATACTACGAAGTACATATTACATCGAAGTGCAAAAGAAAGAAATGCAAGGAAGCAACACTCATAAATCTTGTGCGACTCATTCAGTGTTTGTCTTCGGTGAATCTAAATGTATCCGGTATTCGTTTGTTTTTATTTGAGTGTGTACGTGTTGGATCCTTCCGATCTATGCATCTCATCATAGATGGCGATTGCAATTCTGGTGAGCTGATCATATATACGGGACAACTTGCCAATTGTCTAGTATAATAAGTTTTGCCCCGCTCCGATGAGGGAGGGCTGATAATGGCGGCATCCCGTCTATTTGCTCTAGTGACTGTGGTTGTCGCTCAGTGGTCTACGGATATGAATGTAATTTTTTTACTTTTGATGTTCTTTGTGCTACCTTAATGTGTTAGATGATCGAAAGTTTTTTTAAAAGAGTATGGATTGGAGTATTTTTTTTAGAACGAAGGCTCAAGCAGAGCCCGGCTTTGAATTAACAAAGCCATCAACCGGCCAGGAATTACAATCGCCCTTATAACGAGAAAGAAAACAAAGAAACTAAAAGCGGCAGATACAAGGTGCTACCAAAACAGCCTACAAGCACCCCAACAGAAAGCACAAGAAGATACTACAGTGAAACTAGCTTAATGCTCAGGGAGCCCTTCGACGTGAATGAAACACCGAAGCATGACAGCGAGAGAACTTCAAGAGGAAGACCCGCCTAGTGGAGATGAACACACCCTTCACTCCGAAAGGAGACCACCGTCATTGAACCTTCCCTCTCCAATTCCGAAGGGGACCCCTGCCCCTCACCCTGGATCGAAGGGCGCCGGACCGTCGGAAATTGGAGCAACTCACCCTAGAGCAAAGGAACGGAATATATTCTGGAGCACCTAGGGAGATTCTCAGCATGACCAACCCACTGAGCAAAGATCGCCAGGAGAAGAGCCCAACCACAGCTCACTGAGTCATACACGAAGAAACGAAGCTGTTGAAGGACGAGGACGCCGATGGAACAAATAGCAGAGTTGATAAGCGACCGTAGCTGAGATAAGATCAATGCTCAATGAATTAATGTCTAAACCGCCCACACCGTGTTGCTGCTCACTGGGAGAGGAACCCTATCCCCTCCCCTACCATGGCAATTGCGCCGACTCACCGGCAAGCGCACACACACACACGGCCGGTCTACAAGACAAATACAAGGAGCTAATCTTGTGAAAATTGGCTTCCCAGCGCTACCTCCAACTGCCATGTCGCTGCTCGCCGGAAAACCACATCAAAACGCCAGTGCACACCCCCAACTCGCCCAAGACGACACCTTCAGCAAGGTGACGGCGCGGATGCCGCGCCGCTGCCGCCAAGCCCAGAGGTAAAGCTGCTGCCTTGTGACCATGAGGTAAAGCTGCTGCCTTGTGACCATGAGGTCACGGGTTCAAGTCCTGGAAACAGCCTCTTACAGAAATGTAGGGAAAGGCTGCGTACTATAGACCCAAAGTGGTCGGACCCTTCCCCGACCCTGCGCAAGCGGGAGCTACATGCACCGGGCTGCCCTTTTTTTTTAGAGAATTTATTAGGACACTAACATTCTGGTCTGAGACTGAAACTTTTAGCAACTATTTACACCATTTTTTAGTCCACGGCTGTTCCCTAGTAGCGTATGGATCAGGGGCGGATGATGTATACCTCTTTACTAGCAATATGTTTGGTCCGCCCCCCTTTGGAGTTGTATGCCAGTTACAGATTTACAGACCAATATGTTGCATATACCAAAACTAACCCCTACATGAATGGTTGCACAATTTTGTGTGGTGCTAACTTGTTATGTTGCTGTGTAGTGCGTCAACTTTAATTTATGTTAAAAGTTACTCTCACGTGACGACCCTGCTGATCCTTCCTGTTCCAGTGTTCTGTGGGGCATTTCATATGCTCTTCTTGCCGTCCCAAGCTCGTGCGCAACAATTGTCACTTATGCTCTGCTGAAACTACCTTCAAGCGCTGTTTAGGGATGGAACGTCTCATGGAATCAGTCATGGTCGCTTGCTCCAATGCAAAATATGGATGCGCAGAGAAGCTCACCTACTACGAGAAAGAAGAGCATGAGAAGGCATGCCCGAGCGCCCCATGTTTCTGCCCGGTGTCCAGCTGCAGCTTTGCAGGGCCAACAGACGCCCTCCTTGAACATTGCGCCTCCCAGCACAAGTGGCCGTGTACAACCATCAAATACTCCGAAGATGTTAACTTCAGCCTAGAACCAGGTCTACATTTTCTTCGTATCAAAGACAGGGAAATTTTCCTGCTCAACGTGGCACTAGAGGCATTCGGGCATGCCATCTCTGTCGTCTACATCCAACCTAAAGCTACAAACTCCAAGTTCAAGTGTAGGATGTCCTATGGTTCCTTTTTGACAGACTATTATCAGATATCAGTTTACAAGATACGAAGCTCATCGTTGTCTGATGGGCTACCGAAGGGATACAACTTAATTCTGCTCAAAGATGAGATAGCTGATGATGGAAAGGGTACCTTGCTTACATTCTCCATTGATGATCCTAATCCTAAAGTAAAGGCGCGTGAGCCCATATGTCTGAAACCGGTACGCGGTGTATGATTGAAGTGGTAAGGTTCAGCGTGGATGTTTGCGGCCTTCACTGTTTGGGTTTCATGACTTGTACCCCCTCCGTTCCTAAATATAAGTCTTTTTAGAGATCCCAATTGGGACTACATAAGGAGCAAAATGAGTGAATGTACACTCTAAAATATGTCTATATAGATCTGTATGTAGTTCTTATTGAAATCTCTAAAACAACTTATATTTAGGAACGAAGGAAGTACTATATGCTAAGAGGCTTTATGATCTCAGACTCTGCTTCGTAGTTGTTTCGATGAAGTGCACTCTGTTTAGGTTTTCCAGTTCATGTAAGGAATGTTTTACTGATTTGGGAGGCACCGGATCAAATGTTTGATGCTATGAAAATTGTGACACCGCCGTGAAATTGTATCTGAAGTACTAAATGATCATTTGG